>NW_013665675.1:442415-454794 GCF_000517525.1 Limulus polyphemus | reverse complement strand
ACTATTACTCTTATACTTACTTGTTTGTAAATTATTATTTCTTTTCCAATAAGCTTTGGATCTTAGTGTTGTAAGTCAGTAAACTTACCGTTGTCCCACCTGGGGACAACCAATACGTTAAACAGCAAGCTAAGAGGATAATATTAACGCACTAGTATTAGACACCAAAATAACAGTTTTGTGGGTAAATTTGCATGCTAATTCTTCTTATTGGCCAGGTGGTTAGGGACTGTAACTCGTAATATGAAGGTTGCAGGTTCGAATCCTCGTCCCACCAAACATGCTCGCCCTCTTAGCCGTGGAGGCATTATAAGGTGACAGTCAATCCCACTATACGTTGCTAAAAGAGTAGTCCAATAGTTGGTGATGGGTAGTGATAATTAGCTGCCATCTTTCTAGTCTTTCACTGCTAAATTAGCGACGGATAGCGCAGATAACCATGGTGTAGCTTTGCGCGAAATTCAAAACAAACCAAACTTATTGGAAACTAAGAGTGCATATAATTGGCGTCGTGTTTTGTCTGGCTTAGCACAGTTTCATGATATTGTAAGAGATAAGTAGTCCGAAAGTTTCCTTCCCTTTATCGCAATATAAATTATAAGTTGGAGGTCTATCCAAACATAACACATGTATATCGTTTGTTATTCGTTGTTTTTAACGTTCTCTTTAGTATGAATAAATGTATCTTTAGCTAGATGATAAATGAAGGATTTCCCTGATATTCCTTACTAATAAAAATTTATGTAATCCTTCTCCTCCTTCATATAATTAATTTATGAATGTGGATTTACAGAATTTATTGATTTTTCTTGTTATAAAAGCTAAGCTGTTGTTTCGAGCTCAAACTGTGTTACCACACTAAAATACTTAAGGGCGTAATCAGCAGATTAGTATTTTTTTGTAAATCTTTTTCTTAAATTTCCTCTTTCCATTGAATTTCTCATGTAACATTGTCAATTAATTACTTTCATTTTATACACCTAAGCCGCTGTGCTTAATTACAAACAAACACCTAAGCCGTTTTTATGTATGTTATTTTTACGAACTTGGTTTTATTGTTTTAAGGCTAACTTTTTTCCAAGATTAGGTGATTTTGTAGATTTGAATAATATGTAATAACTTATTCGTATATTAACTAAGTAACGTTGGCATATTTTTAAACATTTTCTGATCAACTCGGAACAGAATCCAGACTGTTTTCATGTCAATGCCATCTGGTGGCAGAAACTTAATAATTCTCAAAAGTTGTAGTAAAAAGTTTAATTTATTATTTAATTTACTTAGACACTGTATTGTCATTTCTCACAATCATTTGCCAATAAAACATAACTTAGTTGTTCCTATAGTCAATAACTGTTATTTTATATAAATACAAATATCCTAAATATTACAAAAATTATATTAATATTTATATCAAATATCCAAGTTAAGTCTGCTAGATTCAAAATCTTGTTTTGAGTTCTATAATGAGATGTTAGCTCAAGTAATTATAGAAAGAAATAATTTTAACCAAAAATTAGTTTCTCATATCTCTCAACATGTTAATAAATATATAGAAACGACAGCTCACATATTCTTGATATTAAACTAATCACATTTCAGTGACAAACGACTGAAATTCCCATTCACTATACACGGTTAAACAAGAGTCTTGTCAAATATTAATAATAATCTGTTTTCCAAACTATTTGTAGCAAATAATTTTAGGGTAATTTGGAAAGTTATATCTGGAATATCTTTAGACAACGATTTGTACATTTCATGAGTTATGTTTTGTTTGTTTGAAATTAAGCAAAAACCTACACAATGGGCTATCTGTGTTCTGCCCACCACGGGTATCGAAACCCTGATTATAGCGTTGTAAATCTGTAGACATACCGCTGTGCCGCTGGGGGGGGGGGCTCATGATTTATGAAACTAATCCAAAATTTCTGTATTGCAGAATATCTCTGTAGAAACTATTTAACCTAGTCTTAAGATCCACCCTTTAAGCAGCTTCGTATTAAGAGGTTGCATATTAGCTGTACTAAATCTTATAAATACTAAAACTCCGTTTCACACATTTATAGAAATGGTCATTAATGCGTTATAAAGTTACATGACTAGGAAATATAGACTTCAGCCAGAACTACGTTCGATAGGATTTCGGATTAATATGATTATTATTGGTTTGTTTGTTTGTTGAATTTGGGGTAAAGCTACTCGAGGAATATCTGCACTAGCCAACCCTAATTTAGAAATAATAGACTAGAAGAAAGTCACCTAGTCAACACCACCCACCTCCAACTCATGGGCTACTCTTTATCAGCGTAAAGTAGGATTGACTATCGCATTATAACTCCACCACAGTTGAAAGGGAGAACAACAATTGGATCTCGCGACCTCTCACATTGCAAGTGTAGCGCCTCAACCACAAGGCCATGCCGAGCCCTAATTATTACTAGAATAAGTCTACTACTATTATACGTTAGATTAGTATTAACTTTTGAATAGTACAGAAAAGTTACAATACAAATATATATATATATTATTATAATACGTTCCTCGGAGAGTTGACTTATTTGAGATTTGGCTTCGATATTTCTGTAACAGACTATCTTATACCAAGAATGATTTTGCCACTGGTTGGCCTTACGTAAAATGTTATGATACTTTTAATGGATGACAACATGACACGTAACTAACCACTTTTAAATACAGTTAACATGCGAACTAACCAAATTTGTCAATAACAGGAACTCATAAATCGATAAACAACGTTTGAAGTTTTCAGCAGCAGTATTTTTTATTGATTCAGAAACAATTATTTAGTACGAAATCAATCAAGTTTAAAAGTGCGTCTAAAATAATGTATGTAGCTCATTTATATCAAGATAGAAAGTATATTTATGTAAGGCAATATTACTCATATAGGATGCTCAAAATCATCATATATTAGTTATTTGGAAATATTCTGCTTATCAAACTAGATTTACGTGTAATGTTATTTATATTACTACTGTAAAAATATTACTATCGTGCTACTGTTGAAAGCATTATTTCTTTAGATGGGTGTCATCGACCAAAAATTCAGTAATATCTTATAAGATTTACATTAATCTCAAGTATATATACTAAGCTAACAATGCAAAGTAAACTCTGTAATAAAAGTAAAATCATACAAAATCATAAAACTAGATAAATTAAACATTATAACTAATACTTTTAATGAAAGTAACATTGAAGATTAAATAGAGCATCCGTACTGACGAAAACACATGAACTACAACTCTTAACTACAAGTACTGTTGTAGACCAAGCCATGCTTCTAAAATCTTACTCAGCCTAGAAAGTACTAGAAGTTGCTAAAGCTTCTTTCTTTCACTTTACTTGATCTATATTTCGACCCTTAAATAACCCACCTTCATTACGAAAGCTTTCTAGCACTTAATGGGTAGACCGACGAATAACCTGTATATATTTCTCTACGATAAGTCAAGAATGGGAAAATGTGTTCTTTGATTCAACAATGTAAAAACTTATTTTTTCCTTCAAAATATCAATGTCTAAATGAAGTAACTAGTGTAGAGTATGCATTAGTGGTAAGAAGAGTGGAGTTTTGACTAACTCTGAAATCATATATGATATAGTTTAAAATCCTATAGCTTACGCGAGACCATAACTCAGATTTAAATAAAGCTTCAATAACCGGATGATTCCGGTATTTTGCCCATAAATACCCGAAGGAAACAGAAATCTTAAACAAGCTCATCACATATACATTTCCAACAATTGTAATTGTGCTGCGATTTGTTACGTATTACAATTTCGAATTTAGTAGTTAAGTATTTACCGATATATCTCCAATTTATGATATTTACCAACGATACTGATATACACAGTTTTCTTTTTAATTAAAAATGTTTAATATATAAATAATAATACAATTTACAATAACAGATATTACAAATAGTTATTGCAAACAATAATTTATATACAAAAGTTTCACAAACTTACAAGCAATATAAAGTCTTATTTCTAGTCTGGAACTTCCTTGATGTCTTATCGTTTTCACGATGAGCGAGTTAATTTCGAGTTGATGTAGGTACAATTCACTTAATAGGGAGCTAGCTAGCTTTGAAGTTCTCGCTGATCACACGCCGATTACCGGTCGAGTTTCACCGATGACGTTAGGTAATGTTTTCGTATAAGAACTAACGTCCGATGTGAATCCACTGAAGTTAAATGGTTTGTAATGTTCGAAATTTATAAACGTTCCTGGTCAAATATCTTAAGTTTCCCGATTAATAAGCGTTAATCATAGTTATAGCTTACGGAGTTAAATAGTACACCAACTATGGCAAACCAATAATATATACCTGTTTTTTGGCGCGTCGTGTTGGTTATATTTATAGGCGTATCGATTACTTACACACATGTATTGTTGATTTTTACACTCGAGAATCTTTAGCAACTTAAGAGAATGGGCGGGTGTTTTGCAATACATATTTAACACTATAAGCTATGCATATTTCTAAATAAAAACTTAATCTAAACAAACGTTGATTTTCAAATAAATATGTAATAATAAATCCGTCACAGATTACAGCAGAATCTTACAATTTTCTCTATTTTCAAAACATGCAACAACAAATGTATACTGTATACTTTATGCCAAAATGTCTTTACAAATAGTTTTTGCAAAATATGTCTACTTTTCGAGAGCTAATAAGATTTTTAACAACACTTAAGACATTAGCCACGTCGTTTCTAGTTTTATCTAGAGCAATCTCTTTAAAGGACTAAAAGTACAAAAATAAGCTATAACACAACATAAAAGGGACTTTATAACAGTTTTAGTTTTAATTTGTGGTCTAATGATGAAGTCTTAACTTCAAAAGTATTAATTATATAAAAAAATTATATTTCTTAGAATTTATCCTATTCTTCACCACCAAAGTCTTAGAACGTTTTATAAACGAATATTTTTATTCGACCTCGGTAGAAACAGTTCAGAGCCAAACTCAAAATAAAGATGTGAATTTGACTTTTAAGAATTAATTTAATTCAAAATGATAAATTTTGTAGATTCCCTGGTAAAAATAATGAATCAGACAATTAATTCAGGAAATAAATATTTGTTAAAAAATACCTGTTACCTTCTTTAGTGATTATTTGTTGTAATTAATGCTGTTGTTGACTCTATTACCCAATTGAAAGCCAACAAGATCTAACTTAAGTAAAGCGCTCTGCACGGTGGCACAAAAACAAACACATTTCTTAATAAATCAGATGCATTACAATAAAATTGACTCACTATGGAATCACTCAATAATTAATTCATTGTTGTTTGTTCAAAGTTTGTTTACCACCTTGTTTGCCAACACTGCCTCTGTTTATGTAGCAATCTCCGATATAATTATATCTTCGCACAGTTGAAAGAAAAGCAGCATATATAGTTCGTTGTGAGGTTGCAACGTCAGAAGAGTAAAAATCGAAATTTTTAATTTTTTTCAATAGATGTTTAATATCTTTCCTGTAAGTGATACAAGGGGGGGGGATAGACAAGTTTCTCTAGGACTAATTATCTCTCCTTATTATTTACAAAGAATAAAACAAAATATATATATATACCTAAAAGTTTACTTTTTTTTCAATTCTTTGCTTTTACATAACTCAGTCATTTAAAGCTGCGTGTCGCGTGGCTTAATTGAAAGCATGTTCGTTCTAGCGAAATGAGGGATACATTATTCAGACTGTCCGGTTTCGGAGACACACTGACAACAACCTTAATGATTTAGCTGCGTGACTAGTGATACTTGAACGACTCTACTATTGCTAAAACCCAGCCAAATCCAGCAGTTCTTTTGTCAAATCATTGCTACAGACTATCTTAATTCTAAAACGTGGTGATATTTTGCGTGAAAGAAACTGACTCTGACATTTGAGTGAAGTGTTTAATAACGCAAAGAAATGCATTAACATGCGCACAATTAGCGGAAACATAAATCCATTTTTTGTAGGAAACTATGATAAAAAACAAATCATTATTTTTAATTACGAAACAGAGTCTGTATAACTAACGATATGTGGAATTTTATTGGTTTAAGTATTTTAATAACTTCACTCTTGTTCTTTTTTTTTCTAACGATTGGATTAGGCGACCAAGATAAACGCTCTCGCTTTATTATTGTTTCACAATAATTTACTGTGAGAACACGCCGTGTCTAACTTTCACCATGATAAACGTTTCGTACGGTAAGAAAAATGGTGACGTTAGCATTCTGCTGCAAAGTAATAACGGAAGGTTTATGAAAATACAAGACTTTTTCAGCTAGAAAGGTTGACCGTGTCATTATTAATAAAATAAGATATACGATATTACTCAAACGTCAAAACTTGGTTTAATCCACGTCTAATTCATGCCAGTCAACATCACCAAGAGCTGACCAAACACTCCTGAAACAATATTTACTCAAAACAATGAAGGCAGGTGTATTTAAAGAAAAACACAATATGCAGTAAATTAATAACAGATAGCTAAATCGATAATCAACAAGCACAATAAATACAAGAATTCTTATTTATCTCCACGTGAAATGCTATTAAAATATACAGATATAAATTAATGTTGCTTAAACAAGGTTATTGTTATAAGTATTAGGAACAGATTGAGTTATGAATTAGGATAAAAGAGGATCTAAATTGAATCGCTGTGACAATAGTGCGATATTAAACGGATGCCTTCTTCCGGTTGAGAAAATAGTTGCTCATAGCCGACAGGACATATAATAAAACAACAAATAGAAATAAGAAAAATTTACTAAAATAGACAAAAGGGTAAGTACAATTTATTTTACGACGTTGGCATCCCAAGCTCATAATGAATGAACCAGTTAATAAAACCTAAAATATTTAAGTTAATAAATCCTACTATTAATGGTACTTGGGCTCTAAAATCCAATAATGTAGTACATCACTTTACCCCCTTCTTACCCAATAAGCTTCTGAAATAGATGTTCAGGTTTTTAAATGACCTTCAGTAAACACATGGTAATTACCCAAAGTTATCTTAGCATGTGATGAGAGCCAGATCAAGCATTGTGCAATTGAAGTAACCTCTTGTAATAAACTACATTTACTGTAACAGATTTTGGTGGTTTCGTATTAGTCTTCCTTAGTAATATCGACTTGGAATTTTAGTAGCGTTTTATAATATTAAATATTTTGAAACGTCTTATGAATACTTCATCCTGTTGTAAACAAATCATATAACAAAAGGTTCTACATTAGAAAACAAACTTTCTAGTATTTGATTAACTGTTTCTACCTTTCGAAAGCCTCGCTGGACTCTAATCTTTACTTACATGACATTCAGATGGTCTAATCACATACTAGTACACACTTTCATCAATACAGGACTTTTAAAATTGTGAGCGCTGTAAAAACTTACCCCGCTATCAACTTCATCTTTATGTTACATGTTTTGCAGTCTACCTAAATTTATATCAGTTTTTAGGTAATTAACAGCATCGATGTGATTAGTATCAAACATCATATTGTTATATTTCTCTCCTCTTTAATTCTGTTATGGGTAATTTGGTCAGTAGTAGAAGAAATAAAACCTGAAAAACTTACAAAATACTGACATTGATGACTATGTTTTCCTTCTGAATATAAAGGAAAGTAAGGGAAGACGAACCCGTCGATAAAACGGCCACCATGGATATCATATGTTATAGTCTGCTGCCATCTAGCGTGATTTATATGTAACCATTGTTCACGTGACTGCCTGTATAAATAAAGTAACGGATGATTGCGCACGTAAATTATCAAACGCACAACTTTTTTGCTGTTGCTGTTGTTTTATAAACACTTTCATCCACGAAAACCATTTAGCAACGTCAATGTTGTGCTTATATTATCCAAATCTCCTTTTGTATACTAATTTTTTCTCACTAAGCTATAAGTAGAAGCAATTATAATTAATCCACGGCATAACTGACTGCATGTAAAAACTCGACAAAGGGAGTTAATATCAATTTAAGTTGTATGGTTCAATCATCAAACAATTTAAAAATAACATATACATATCCTATAGAAAGGATATAACAGTTCAACCTAAATCATTATTATCCTTATCCGAGTACATTTCGAAAAATAAGGGTTAACATGTAAACGAAGTAACTGTAATATTGTGGAAATTATCAGTTTAACCTAAATGAATGTTTTTCTCTCAAACATTATGCAAATGTTTCGTCTAAGGAGTTATGCTTTGATTTTCTTTTTAATTACAAACAGCAAATACAAATTTAATTTAATAATCCTTTTTAACCATTAACATAGTAAGTCTGGCTACGAACTCGTTATCATGATCAAGGTAGTGAACGTTATGAAAAAATGATTCGATAGCTTCTGTGACTTGAAATTCAATTGAATACATTAGAATAATTTTTGAAATCATGATGTAATAACCAAATGAACGCAAACAAACTTATCTCTAAATGCAGTATTCAAAGTTTTATAACGTTATTCATTGAAAAACGTATAACAATTTTTTAATTAACTGTAAATAATCTTTAATTTTTTACAGTTAAGTGTCATTAATAAATGCAATTAATTTATTAATTTTGTACGAGACTTACAAGTACCAAAAATATTAATAACTATACAAAGAAATATTACATTATTGGTAAATTGGACATTCCAAGAGTAGATGTAATTCACTTAATTTTGATTCTAAGTTAGAGCGCTCAGTTGGTAAAAATGCGTATATATTTTTTTTTTTCAGAAATTAATTACGATTTAATAGTGTATCTCCTAAACAATAAAATTAATGGATCGAGTGCAGAGCAATAATTAGAGTTAACTACGACTATCGTACCGAAAAATTATTATATGCAAACTGTCAATTATTCTAAATTAGATGTATATAATCATCTCTATTGTTACTTGTTGTTGCTGAATTTATGCAAAGCTACTCAAGAGCTATCAGTACTAGCTGTTCCTAATTTAGAACTGATAGACTAGAGAGAAGGTAGGTACTCAACACCATCCACTCTTGGGCTACTCTTTTACCAACAAAAAGTGGGTTTGACCATCACATTATAACACCCCACGACCCCTAAGTTCCAAGTCTAGCGCCCTAACTACAAGGCCATACCAGACCCTACTGCTGATAATGCTTTAGATTTATTTGAAGAAGTCCCATACTTCTAACCTACGTAAAAAATTAAAGTATCAATATGTTCTATAAGAAAAATATATTTTCTAACTATTGATAAAAAAGTAAATAATAATAATCACATGTTTCTCTAACAAAACAATTATTATCTATTTATTTAATTACATCATCTTTAAAATATATAACAAATTCTCTAATGTTCAGATTCGCAAGTACAAAGAATCAGACTGAGGAATCATCTTATGTACTATATATTCGTTGTTTTAGGTTCCTTAGCATTAATAATTGAAAATGATTCCTACAAAATTAAATTATGTGTAAAAGATAAATAATGCTCGTTATGTTGGATATTTATTTTTAACGGATGAAACCTGAAACGTAACTAACCTTAATATCGGTAATAATATATTGATGATATTGAACAAGTTAAACGATGCATTCTTATCAATACAAAAAACATAAAAACAGTATATTAAATTACTTATATTCATTAATTGGTTTTTTATAGCTCTCAAATAAGTAGGTAGTTACTTTGATCAGACGTTAAATAATTAGAAGTTACTTGTATCAACTTTTCATAAGGCAAACCAGTCACTACGAATTAAAACCACATTCGTTTAATTATTCGATTACTGATGTTAAAAATATAGCAGATTCCTTTCGAAAATATTCTTATTGCACTATGATATGTTTGTGACAGTTTTTGAAGGAAAATAACAATTAAAATACAAATAACATTGTAGTAACAAATGTACAGTTATTTTAATAAAAGTTAAGCTAATATTTTCATAGATAGTTACCTATTATTTCTAATATTCTTAGGTTTTCACCATTTGAAGTTAAATTATATTTCTTAAATAATATCTAAACATAAAAAATTGAATAATTTACAATAAACTCGTTTCTTTCTTTGTAGAAAAGGTACGAACGTTGTTTTTAAAACCATTTGATTATCACACCAGTTAAAATAGTAGTTATCAGTTATTAAAACATTAATGCGAGAGAGTGTTCAGAAGAAACGGATTTCCTTTACTATGGATATAACTACATTGCGTTCGATAATTGTTACTGTATAGCTACGATAACCGTGGTTAACCAAACAACTGTGTTAATTGGCCAATATTTATTCACTTCTAGCAGCAACATATGTGTTTCCACGAGAAGTGAATGTAAAACAATTACAAAATGACAACTGGAAGTAGCATTGATTTAGAAGAACTTTCGGTATCAGTTTTATAACGTAGGAGCATCAGCTGGAATGTCATACTCGATACCTATCCACTACCGATGGAAGATCTTCTCTGATAAAGTGGTGATTCCAAGTCTACATTACTACACTACTAAATGTTGCACTTCAAAATTCCGGATATACGGTCCTTCTCAATCTCATACATATAGTCTTGATCGAGTACTATGTGAATTATTTTTTGTTTTGGTCTTCACTAGCACAATGACTGTCTGCGTGGAAAAAAAAAATCATATAACATATTCTTGATACTTCTATTTATAATTGGATTTCTAACATTAACAACACACTCTCGTTTTACTGAACTCGTATGGTAAAGGTAAGAAATTGTATTAAACGATGACTATGTTTACATTTAATGTCTGGTGGTCCACATCCTAAGGGCGCGGGTTGGCTCTGAATTTCAGATCTGACAAGACAGGATCGAATCTCTGCGATACCACAAAATATTCCCCGCACTTTAAGTTGTAGATTCGTTGTAAGAGTAAAAGTCAATCCCTTATCTTGGATATTTGGTGTTAGGATGCTGCTGACTGGTTGTCTTTCCTCTGGTTAATAGCTCAGAATTAAGGACGGCGGAACAAAGCCTCTGTAGCTTTGCCATAAAAATATAAATTCCAGGTCTTTTACTTACGTTTCTTGGTTAAAATCTGGTCTAGTTGATATACAGAATATAAGATCAAATTATATTAAAAACCACTCGCATATGACTTCATTTCTTAATTAGTATGTTATTGAGTCTTTGCTAAATGTCCTTAATCTAGTAGATTGTTTAAATTCTAACTACAATATCTTTCCTTGAAATGTGTAATAATAAAATGTAAACCTTTGTTCTATTGAATCTGGCCTGTAAAGCTTGTTTATTATTTGTTTGTTTGACTAGTGAAAAGATGGTTTAATAACCAATGTATTTTAGCTGATATATTAAATGGGTGCATAACTTTAAAGGAGGTGAATATGCATGTACGAGATAAAGAAAGTAAAGCCTGAGTTTTGTAATTAACGTATTTTCTCTTTCACTTTCTCAGCTTATCAAATATCCAAGCTCTTGAATAGTGTTTACTGGTTCAAGTACGAGGTGTACTACCGTGTATTGAGTCATGCAACTCACAACCATAATATTTCTGAAAGACAGTTCATTCAAACGTTGAAAACGGAACAAGTTCCATATAATTCGTGGTAACTTTGCCGATTCATAATTCAATACAATTCCTAAATACAAAAAAGACCGGTTGTTTTAATGTGATTCAGGACGTATTTACCGAAACATAGCAACCAGATACTTCTAAATGAGAGCATACAAGATGAGAAAATATATTAAATGTTTGAAAATAACTTACGCATTAATAAACCTTCATTCGCACGGTTCGACTCTTTAAGACAAATTGGAATATGTATTTATATAGGTGACACTTTAAGACAAATTGGAATATGTATTTATATAGATGACACTTTAAGACAAATTGGAATATGTATTTATGTAAATGACACTTTAAGACAAATTGGAATATCTATTTATATAGATGGCACTTTAAGAGAAATTGGAATATCTATTTATATAGATAAAGTTATTTTTACATAATTATGACACAATGTACATTTATTAAGTGCATATTTACAGTTCTTAGTGAAACAAACATACTTTGACATTGAGCATCTTACCCATCCCTGAAGATATAGTATTTCTTATTAAGATTAATAAACTAGGTTTATACGTACTTGCCCCCCCCAGTGGCTCAGCGGTATGTCTGCGGACTTATACTGCTAGAAACCGGGTTTCGATACCCGTGGTGAGTAGAGCACATATAGCCCATTGTGTAGTTTTGTGCTTAATTATAAACAAATAAACTCTACAAACTTTATAATTATATATTGTGTTTAGAATTTCTCGTTAACATTTAAAATTGTGTATTGCTAACGAGATGTTATACTAAATGTTGTTTCCCAAAGATTTTTTTCACCAATTTATA
>NW_013665675.1:417958-441741 GCF_000517525.1 Limulus polyphemus | reverse complement strand
GTATATATATATATATATATATATACGTTGTTAGGATACATTTTCACATTTTAACCTTGCTATTTTCGTTATATTCACAGGATGTCAATAACAATAGTTTGAAACACAATCGAGTAATATACACAATACAAATAGGACAATGTTTGGTATCTGTTCGTATTAGAATTTTCGCTCGAAGCTCTATAAAAGGCTATCAGGAAATAGCAGTAAGTAATTTCAAACTGAAAGACTAGAGGAAAGGCAGTAAACAGCATTCCCCGCTAACTCCTGGACTATTCTAATCTGGTGGAATAGTATGATTTAACCGTCGTTCTAATAACGTACCCACGGCTCCAAATTGAATCATGCGTTTTTGCACTAAACGGACGTGAACCATGGATATTTGGATGCACAATCTCGGTACTTTAACTACTAGGCCTCATCGGGTATCTAAACATGTTAAAGGCGGAAGAAGCCGCTGGGTGTTGAGTCAGTTTCATGTAAACTAGTATTACATGAATGCAGAGAAGATGAAAGAGATGAAATGTAGTTGAAATCAAGTTAGTAACGGTCTTATTAGAAAAAACACAACAGGAAAACGCTAGAAATAACACAATATGAAGATTTTCAAAACTATACTGAAAACATTAGGCTTAACCTACAAACCTTCTACATATTTCGGTGGTCAGCCCAACCACATTCAGGAAGAAAGCAGCAGTGAAATACTAATCCAAAGTTTATATACCTTTCCTATCTTGCATAACGCGAAACTTCGACCTAACAATTAGCATAAATAGTTCTGCCAACTACTTATATCTCTCTTTTAAAATTGATTTCTGCAATCCCTGGACCAAAAAATTACTATTCAAAATTAGCTTCAAATTCTTAGATACTTCTAATGATGCCTTTACATTTATTTCTTATTAGAGTATTTAATCAATTTAGCGTTGTTCAAGTGAGAACATATGTTCAACTAAAGCCAGTTTATCCGTTTTCGGTTTTTTCTATAGCCTACTTCTGTTCATTAAGTCTAGATGTTTGGCAAGTATACAATAGGCCACAGTTACAGGAGATTTTATAAATACCACATTTATCTATTGAAATGATTTTTATCTTTAAGACTAGTAGTAAAATAACTAAATTTGACACGAGATGAAAATGTTACATGACAGTTAATATGTTTCTTAAAATATTACATACATATGGGGAAATTGTTTGATCAGATGGAAGACAAAGATTAGCAATTGTATACAAACTCTTGTCACTCCTATTCCCAAAATGTCAGCCTTCACCACATGACTATAGATATTTGTTCATATAAGGAAGAAATAGTATTAGAATTAAACTTCTTAAAACAAGCTGCCGTTGGCAGAGAATTCAGTTGTAATATCTATATATATATATAAAATCTGTGTGTCTGTCTGTTTTTGTCAGTTATCTAGCTACTCCTAGGATTATTGGCCAATATCAACCAAACTTTGTGAGGTGATAGCTTGGGATAAGGCGCATGTTAATGAAGGTTCACAACCCCTTCCATCCCCATTAATGCTGTTATCTTATCTTTGACGTAAATTAACGTTGACTACAATTACAAATGGCGCCACGTCCTCTCACCAGTATATATATATATATTAACTTTTCTATAACACAACATACACGCAGTGTGGGAGAGAGGATACACAAACGTCTTATACATCTCAATGAAAAAAATGGCTGCCACTATTGGAATATTACATAAAGTCAGCTGAAGTTTCTACTTCAACAGTCACCATAAGGCTGATATAAATAACCGTTTATTGAGTTATATCCACTACCTACTTTGACCCGAGACCTTTCAGCTTCGGCCCGTAACACACTTCTGCGGCAAATTACCGTAAATTAATTAATAACGTGAAAGGACATTAAGAGCTGGGTGTTGAAAGCGGGTAGCAGAAAGCACGCCTACTGTCACTTTTTTGGCTGCCTCTTCCTACAAAGTCGCCCTGACAACCGCACAGTGTATACCATGTTTTTATTATATACATAGTGAGTTCTTAAAACTTTTGGTGAGGCTATAACGAATACTGCAATAATATGCTATGTTATACATATATTGTTTGAAAGTTAGGATTTTTGTGTTATTTATAATAGTATTCACCCACACATTTTTTTAAGTTCATAACTCGGACAAAGGACAGTTACATCAGCTTTTCATTGATAAAAACTTATAATACGTTGTGTTATTAATTAAGAATTTCACAGTGTACCAAGCTTATTATTGCTTTTGCGCTTGGTCTGTAATTCGCCAAAACCTGTAAAAGGTTTTTAGATATGGCCTAATGCCTTCAATCAAAATTTTAAAGTGTAATTCAAATAATGTGTTCTACTGAGTTTTTTATGAGATAAGAAGTACTTACGAAAAATCATACAACATCTGATTTTCAATAGCTATTGTTATAGTAGAAAACAAAACATCAGAATATAATTTTAATCGTAAAAACTGTATATTTCCGATATTTAGGTTGCAAAAACGTACTTTCAATCCATATTCAAGTTGAACCAAAGTAACATTAAAGCTCATAAAAAAGTAGGGCAAATTCGTCAGCCAACTCACAATATTTCCGTTTCCCGATCAACCAAAAATACAATCTTATCGAAGCTTACTCAAAACGTAAATAACGCATATAATTTGAGTATTTTTATATCTTTAAGAAAATTGTAGGGAATACTTTTAAGACTAAAAGTTTGAAACACTAAATATTGTTATGAATACTGAAGCGAAACCTTTACTAATACATGTGCAAGAAAATCCATAATTGAATGCCAGCAGCTTTCCCTAAACAAGAAGAATAGAAATAATACATGCAAATCAATCGCTCCACCAAACCACTCAAGTTAAGCAAATAAATAATATTTTATTTTTTTACAGCTATAGCACGGTAACTGTTCCATACGTAATTTCCCTTTGTTGTAAACAAGAATGCAAAACAGTACATAATTTGCAAACTAAATAATATATGAAAATGTAACATTGCTACATTCGTATTATAAAACAGAATCCATTTGATTTGTTGCATGGAAAGTTTAACACCATTAGCAGCTGAGAACCTCGAGCTACCTCAGCTTTCATAATAACCTTCTCTATATATTCTAAAAACTGATTTTTTTTCATTATCATTGTTACATGAAACTTTATAAATGTTTTTTTTTTTTTGCATACATTCTTCTGATAGCAAATGAAATAGTCTATTTACAAACCCAGAATAATTATATTTCACTGAAGAAGAAAGGTCCACCTTTCGAAAGCGCTCGGGTTATATGGTTTTTATTCATTTTTATCAAGACTTCTTGAACCTACGTGTTTTTCTAACATCATGAATATTAGCAACATATGATATTCCTACGAGTACAATACTGTAAAGAATAGCATGATTAGCGTTCCGGGCTGTGGAGCTGAGGTTCGCTTCTCGTTGCCGCCAAATATAAAATACGTTCCACATTTTAATTGACATGAGTGCGATGAAATGCGTGGTGGTCAAATACCACGATTTTATCTGTCAAGAGTGGCCCAAGAATTGGCGATGAGTGGTGTTGACTAGTTGTCTCCCTCTAATATGTGGTTTCAAAATTAAGGACGGCTAACGCAAAGCTTTGCATGAAATCTAAAGAACAAACAATAACTTGGTATTAATGTAGATAATGCTAAAAAAACAAACAAATTACACAACTGTTCTATATAACTTAGCAATATTTGGCTGCTACGCAGCAGTTACTTTTGGTAGACATTCTTCAAGCTTATTCCTTTATTGCTATTCCCCTACGGCCGGCAAAAAGAAAGTACTACTAATAATGGCTGGAGACGGCTTGAATGTACCTGATGGTACCTGATGATGACAAAACCTTGTCGAAACGTTGTACATTTGCTGTTATATTAAAGTTTTTCTTCATTACCCATTCAAGCCGGCTCCAGCCATTATTAGTCTCAAACGTGGGTTCCTCGTCATCGAAAGTACTACTAAATAGAGCGTATATCATCATATCTCATACTGTAGTATTAATTTTAATATTGAGTATTTTTCTACGTTTGAATACTTTATTTTTATGCTCTTCTTTTCAGAAGATTTTGTTTTTCTAATTAGCCAAGAGTTTTAACTGAACAAAATATCGATAGAAGATGTTTTAACACAACACACCGTTAACACCAGATAGGAAGACATAGGGTTTTTTGTTTTTTTGCCTTTAAGCCCAAGCTATACAACTGGAAATATCTACGCTGTGTCCACCGCGGGTATTGGATCTTTAGTTTTAGTGTTATTAGCCCTCAGGCTTACCGCTGGAGCTCAAAGTAGGAGCAGAGCTTATGTATATTCAAAAAACTTTGATCAACGGCCAGTATTAGAAGGAAAAAAATGGAGAACCAAAATTATTTCATTTGATTTGTGTTTGTATTAAATGTAATTTGCAAAAATGATGGTACTCCGCCTCATTTACAAAATGTATAATTACTAATCTTTAAATATATTTTACAATAATTATCATGGCCATTATTAATGGTGATCCAATGCGTAGAGATAAAAAACAATGAGTTTTAACAATTATTTAAGACAAACTATCTTCATTATTCAAAATATGTAGTTTGAGAACAATAAATCAAACCACACTTTCAATATCTTCACCATATTGAAATTTGATTGCTATACGGTGTTATTAAGATGTTGACTTTCATAAAGTTTCTGATTTTCATGTTTTGCCCTATTATCATTCTAGAAACGCTTGTACTTGGACGAGTGTTGCGTGAAACTGCTATACAGTCTACCTACTTTCCTTCATCACTTAGTTTTGATTCAACATACATATAGATTTTGTACTTAAAATGTATATATTAAAATGTTTACAAAAGTTTGTCGACATGTGAATGCCGTAAACTAAATTATTAATCTATGCATATATTTTTGAATATGAGTTTCGAAAATAATTATTTTTTGTTTGTTTGTCGTTAAACACAAAGATACACAATGGGCTATCTGTGCTGTGCCCATCACGGGTACAGAAATTCAGTGTTTAATTATATAAGCCTTTTAGACTTGTCGCTAAGCTGCTGGCGGGCGTGCTCTTTATGATTTCGTGTTTTCGTTCTATACTTTGGTTTCACATTTGGACTAGAAATGACATTAAAAACATTAAGTAAGATGACTCTCTGGTGCCATTGTAATTATTTTATCTACATTTAAACTCAACTCACGTTTGTATGACGTAGCGCCGTTAGTAACGTCACCGGAAATTATTGAATTTAACATTTAAGTATAACGAGATATGAATGATCATGAGCAAGAAAGACTGACGTTAAACGAATTCTATAGCATGTGCTCCCCTTGACTGATTTTCACTGTATATTTCTTTTATGAGTATTGTCTTATTTAAAGTTGTAGATGACAAATTACGAGCTTAACTTTAACTGATATTCCGTTCATACAATTTAAAAACACTAATCGAAGTAATTATACGATCACTTTTAATCAGAAACGTGGAGTGACAGTACATTTACACGGATTACAAGTAGTTTAGTCTTCAAAATAATAAAAAGTAACATTTTTAGGACATTAAAGTACCTTCACTTTATTTTAAGTAGACATTTATCACTCGTGATTATTCATATTTTACTTTATTGCAGATCCAAACTAGTTAGGAAAAACTTTAGAATTTTCTTTTCTGATTTAGAAATATTCTATTACAGACACTGCTATATCTTATTATCTTTCAAAAATTGTAATAAAAAATTTTATCTGTAAATTGCAACAGTTCTTTCTAGTGGATGTATATATGTATGAATTGTTTAACTTTCTGTATCAGATTTATATATTACTTTCTTTTTTTATAATGTCTAAATGTTTTGTCTCAAATCAACATTTCATATCTAAGATATTTGAAATGTTCTACTCATGAACAGCATACCAAGCATCCTTATACTAAGAACCATTTAATTAGTACGATATGAGCCTAAAAAAATCAGCTTTTTTCGTGAGATGTATTTCATAAATTATCTGTTAATATTATCTACTAAACAATATGCAATAATCAGAAACGTACTTGATATTCTATAAATCATAGGCAAACGTAACTTATCTGATTCAATAGGATATACTTTATTGTTGAGTTCGATTGTTAAACAAAAGACTTTTGTACCTCCTCTGAAGACTACTTTTTAAATATAATATAATTTGTCATTTAGTTCACTTGTTAACAATAGACGTTTCTATTTCTTTTAAATGCAATTGAAAATAAAAACGATTATTCTTCGAACTTTTTTAAATGAAAATTGTTCCGTAAAACTTTTATTTCATATTTTAAGTAAAGCCGTTTAGTGTTATTATTTCTATTTTGGTATCATGTGATTTTTACTGCTTTATATGTTTCTTTTACAAATCAAACAAACAGGAAAAAAAAAAACTCTAGTGAACTCTTTAGCCTAACGAAATGTGTTTTCCTGTATCACCTGATAGATCTCTCTGGATTTCAGGTGATAGGAGAGGAGTAGATACGAATGTTTATGGTTTCCTTTGTGACCTCTGATGTGACCTCTACTTGGATTAAATTGGAACAATTAGTTCCTCTTTTACAGAGATTCTTACCTCTTTTCTACATATATTCAGAATTTGTCACCCTATAGCTAAATTTGTTGTTTATCTTTTTGTTTTGCAATCTACTAACTACCACGTATAACACTTAACTTAATGTTTTAGATATAGAACTATATTCTTACTGTAATAGATAGGAAGAAACAATGAAAACAAGGCATGATGGGGTGGGGTCTTTCAAAACTTAATCTCATAAAGACATTCATATACAATTTACAAGTGAAATTAACTCATTATGACTTGGAGAATGTTTTAACTAAACGGCTGTATTCGTCGGAGAACAGTAATATTAAACGCTCTTTAAATACCACAAAATATATCGTGTTTATATACTCAGGAATCCGTGATAAGACTTCAACTGGAATAAACTGTCCTTATTCATGGAAGAGTATGATTAAACTATATAAAAGTGGCAAATAAAATCGCCGCCTGTTTCTATGGAATCTGGCTATTAAGATTTCTCTAACATTATTTTGAAGCAATGCGAAACTACAGAGCATTATACAAAATGCAAAACGAAGATGCTAGAATTACATGTAATTCTCACAATGTATAATGGTGTGTACAAGACATTAAAATATTTGAAACGAAACAGAACTCGACCTTTACATCATCACAAACATTTGACACTCCAATATGCTTTTTATTTATTTCGATAAGATGCTTTAAGTGATATAGGGCCATTACTTTGGCACGTTTGTTTAATGTCCACCGTTTATTCAGAGCATTCCTTGAAATGTGTCATAGCTAAGTCGATAAACAATTTTTATTAAATAATTCCTTTACATCTTTTTAACATATATTATTTTCTTCAAGTTAGTAGGAAAGTTCGCTCTATTAATAAAAAAGTTGCTTGAAATAACTAATCTTCATAACTTTCCTGTAAACAAACCTTAAATGTATCATCACTCAAGAAAATAAATCCAGCGAATATAAAAGTAACTTGAGAAAAAAAAGGGAATGCTTCATGTGTTAGAAATAAAGAAAGAGTTTTAAATCGATTAAATGGCCATTTTCGATATTTAATTTTGTGCTAACTTTTTTAAAAAAATGAAACTCACTGACTGTTTGAGTAAAAAATAGGTCTACGTACAATATGTATTCTGTTTACACTGATGTCTTACGTGTAATATTTTCGTTTCCATGTATAATATTTTAAACTGTTTCGAAACCTACATAAAACCACTACCACGTGCACACGGAACTTTGTAAGCTTCAGTAAATACATGTTATTTCGCCCAATCAAAAGCCGTGAAAAAATAATCACATTAGTTTCGTCACTGATCGCATGCTCTTTTGTTCTTTGCTAATAAGTGGCTATTTCAAAATAAAGTATTACATCAAGAAGTCCGATAGCACTCATTATACGGATTTGTACTTATTGTGTTACCTCGAAGAAGCATTTATTAATTTCGTGAAGACTACCTAGTAACCCTTGTAATTATTAAACACTTAATAATTGTTGCATTAACTTCGACTAAAGGTAATTACGTAAGAGGATATTAATTAACCTACAGTGAATCCATCTTGTTAATTTCCGCCGGATTAGTTATTGGGAATAGCTTGTTTCTTTTCCATGATACTAACTTTAATAACTTTAAGATCCTACAGTTTGATCTGAATAATTTATCAGTTTTCATATCTATAAATGGGATACTTTAAAAACATTGCATCGTTAACGGTTTTATATGAATTTAACCAAGAAGATATGCAAAAACATAAAACGTCTAACTTATAAAATCAGCAGCACTTTTAACTAAGCTTTGGGTCCTAATTTAGGAGTAATATCTATATTTAATTTATCCGAGAAGGTAAGAGGTAAATTTATGAACCAACGCTAAAATCCGGGGTTCTATTCCTCGCGGTGAACTGACCGTAGACAGCTCATTGTGTATCTTTGTGCTCAAAACAAAACACCAACAACAAACAACATCGTAATTCATATGGTAAATGACTGACCATTTTATTCTTACATCGTGTCATGAGTGTTTGTTTTTTTATTTTACATATTTCTTTTTTACTTTTTCGTTAGGTTATCCAATTTGATTTTCTGTCAAAGCGACGCAATCATAGCTGACCCTTTGATAGAGCTGAAATTTCATATCTATCTAGAAACGCTAAGAAATCGTATTGTCAGCTTTATTCCTCACACTATTTGCCAAATTCACTATAGAAATGATGACAAAAAGACAGTTTATTCAAGACACAGGTGACGCTGCAAGTCTGTCTTGATATTGATCATCTCACCAACAGCTTGCCTTTCTCACGGCTGGTCTCATCACGACATTTGAGTGAGAAACCACTGGGAGGACAAGCCGCACTTACGTAGATACTTAAGTTCTAGTGTAATTTTCCCTCAGTGTGACATACGTTCTTTGGTTAATTTTTGTAAAATACTAACTAAGATGATCCACAGTATTGAGATCGTATTGTTCTGCGTAAATTATGCTTGAAAATACGTTCTTTTGTTTCAGAAATACTACGAGATGAAACTGTTAGTTACCTATATGGTCACCATCGCGACCTGTTTAATTACTTATTATTGTCACGATATTCAATTAGAAGGGAACCCGCCAGAAAAAAGTAAGTTTATTTCATTTTGTTTTACAAGTATTGTTATATTGAGAGAAATATTTTATACATCTATGTATGAGTGTGTGTGTGTGAATGCTTTCTACAGCTTTATTAGGTGGTGCTTGAAAGGTATTTTTTTGTTATTTAGAAAATTACAAGTCTAATACATATCAAAGGTATTTAGTAATTACTACTTTGAATTCGACAATGTTTCCTTAATCCAAATAATCATTATTAATCATGATGGCTTAGAAACTTATGTCGGATATATTACTATTGCTCACTCTAAACGCAACCTTTATATTTGAAACCGATATTCCTTATGAATTTTTGAAAAAAAATATTGTGATTTTTATGAAATTGTATAATGAAATATTACGTAGCAGCATAGAAAAAATTAAAACAAGAAATAATGAACATCTGGAAACATACTGTAGACGTTACGCTGTTACCAATACCGACAAGTTATGTTCATGGTGTAACATTGTTTTTAATAGGATATTCATAATAATACTTATTATTGTTTTAATAGGCGTTTGTTCCTTGTTAGGAGAAATAGTTCTAAGTTTGCCTGTTCATGATGAATGTCATTTGGTACGCCAAAGTTGATGAATAAATAAATAACTCGTCTTCTCTGTACTTCATACTTTTTTCAGTGTAAAATGTTAATTAAGAAGGTTCTTATCACACGTAATTACTGACTCTTCTAATAGTAAGCCTATTTTTTAAAATTATAATGAACAAGTGTCTAACCATACAAACAGAAATTCAATTTAACACAATACGTTTGCATATTTTCATATAATTGGAACTTTTCTTTAAATTACATCTGCATCGAAAAACAAAAATCCCCGCAAGTATGAAGTAGATTATTTTTATAAATTTCAGGCAAACATTTTACTAGCGTTCCGGAACAAAGTGTCTTGAAAAAGTCATGTGCTTTTAGCCACACTCAATGTAGGCAATAGTTTGTTAATTACAATGATCGACTATTGCAAAGAAATATTGAATAGTTTGTTCAAAAGTAATAATTAATTATTTTTCTCTTTCTAGTGTGTAGTATGCAAATAAGAAGGTTCGAAAAAAAACATTGAAGTTTGCATTTGATTTAGAAAAATAAAATTAAACAAAATAGCAACAAGTTTTTATTTAAGGATATTTTTTTTGTTAAAAATCCAGCATCAGCTGTTTAAGAAAAGAGTGTTAAGATAAGGCTGAGTGGTTTGGTAGGAGACATTCTTCTAGTTTTTGAATGCAGTGTGCTCATTTCTTAGCTATAACTATTTCTTCTTCGAAACTTAACAATTATCCTAAACTATAAATGTATGCAAAAGTACTGAGTTATTCCAAATTCTAAATTAATTGGCAAGTATTTAATGAAACTTTAATTGCAAGAATCCGGCAATATCTAGTCATTCCTAAAATTTCGATCTGTTTTCCTAAATCTTTCATATTTTAATCTTCGTGTTCTGATCTTTTCATTTAAATGATAAAATACTTGTAATGCTGTAAAACGCTCTTGGTAGTATATTTCAAGGACTGGGAATACATATATAATGGTACTTGCAAGGATCTCACAATGAACAGAAACTATCTAGTAAAAAAAAACAAAAACATATTACTTGTTTTTAAATAATTAACATTCGTTTTAGAAAACAAACAGTCTTTCTTCTATTTGTGAACAAATATAGAATTGCTGTGAAAATAGATTTAAATATACGGTGGCATAACTCTCAAGTTTTATTTATTTCAATTCAACTATACTGTTTCTTTAAAAACATTATAAATTATTTACTCAATAAAACTTGTATATTTATAACTTTGCTTGTTACAAAACATACTTGATTTCTTCCGTTCTTAACAGATTTATATAACGGAAATTAACGCGGAACATAGGAAATCAGAATAAACAGGAAGTACACGCATATCAAAGAAAATAGCTCCGGTGATCAGCGAAAACGTCCATCTTTGCTTGCATGCCGCCAAAAGTCCTTGAAATATTAACATGTTGATAGCTGTATTCTGTGGTCATTCGTTCTGTAAATGACAAAACAGACTACATATATATATTCGAAGCTTGATGTAAGATATTCTAACTTTTATAAGAATTACAGCATTAACTATAGTATATGTTTTGTTCGATTCGTATTAAATGAAGTAGCCTCGTTTGAGCTACTATATTGAACACTTAACATTCTTAACTGTTTTGTTTTTTGTATAACGCTAACTCTCAACTAGTTCCATGGATTATATATCTTTTGTTGGAGATAATTAAAGACTGTATGTATGTATATATATATATGTCACCCATTAGTAACAGTTAGCGCTCTAAGCATCCCTGAAACTTTGCTTTCCTGTTTGCATCTGAACTAATCAATTTTTGGAGTTATTGTTTGCTTTTGTCTGGAAGTTTTTGCGATGTCCTTTTCCTTGTATGTTATGATTGGAGTTGCCCTAATCTTCACTACATCGAAAGAAACAATCGATCAGGAAACTTTCTGATATCTGTTAACCTTCCTGTCGACCTGATATCAGCGATTGACGGTCATGGGTTTTCTTCCACTGCTGATTGACTCTGATCACAGATGTCATTGAATAAGCATTCGACAATACGGTATTTTATAACGATACTCCTGCTAGAGAGATAGCTACTACGAAAGTCAAGCTAGATTCAACTCTTACAGATTTTCTTGCCGAGTAGCTTTGATACGATCACAACAAGATAATTGTATGGCTTAAACAATCAACTGACACAGCAGATAATCAGTTCATATTGCATACACAAATAAATGGAACCTTGTATGAGATATGAAAGAAATACTTCATAAAGTATAACTAACATTTAAATGGTTGCACTGTAGTATTTTCTTCCATTGTTAATAAACTTTACTGCAAATTAAAACGGTTACTTTGTTGACGTAAGTAATTTGATGAATGAAAATTTGATATTTTTTGTAAATAGTCACTATATTAGTGGTGTAAATCCACAAACAAACAAAAAAGTATATTATATCGGCTTTCAAACCAACATTTTCCACAGTTTTGAACAATCATGACTGACTCCATTTCTTCGTAAACTAGGCTCGAAACTTTTGATCATCGTGTTTTATTATTGGAGTACGTCTGTGAATACTTCCTCCATTCTTCTGTAAAAACAGTAAATAGTAAGCTAGTTTTAAGAAAACAATATTTACCAATGCTAATATTTTATCGATTATATTGCCATATCAAAAGTTCTTGTACCTGCTATACAAATTATAACAGCGTATGGTCGTAAATAATGAGAGCTTTATGGTAGCCTTCGATTTTGCTATCGCTTTAAAGATACATGCACACAAATTCTTCGTAGCATGCAGTCTTTATAATCTTTATTGACTAAACTTAATCAACATGGGTATAATATTGTTCACTAGTTATTAATGAACATATTTGCGTTCTATTGAATGGGAAGGCTACGCGTTTCAATAAACTATGTGTTGGGAAAATAGCATCCCAATTATTTACTTTCAGCATTCAAGTAAATATGTTTCAAGCATATATATATACACAAATTAAAAAATGTACCCATTCAGTCTGCTATGGTGCTGTTTGATGTAAATTGTCTTATTTTTTATAAGGTAGGCGTGTATGTATATATTTTTGTCTGACCAGTTGGATTAAAAAATAGTAACAACATTAAGCAGTACTCCTGGGGATTCATTGCTTCAAGAATTATAAATCAATTGTTGTAATATAAGGATCGAATCAACAGAATCAATTGAATCAATCGAAAAAGTGTTTTGAAACTCTCTTTATCGATTATGTTATATATCCATGGAAGTGTATATCAACTTTATTTAGTTGGGTACTTAAGAAAGGTATAATATTGTAGACGTATTTGGAACCCGATCTGATTTGTTTTGTAATATGTATGCGTGGATTTGATTACTATTTGAACGGTAATTAACACTGTCATATGAATTAATCTACCAATTTATTACAGTGTAATTTACGTTTCATATGAAATGATCCAACTAAGCAATCTAACTTTAGATTATCAAGCATAGAAATGAGACCGAAACAAAATTTTGATGTTATCAACGGTTCAATGGTTGGTTGTCATGACCAATGAGAAATGTGCCGTTGATTCACGTCTTAAACAAATAACAGTACTGTATTTCGTGCAAGGAAGTTTAGGCGCAAAATTTTTATTGTAAATGAATAAGGATTCTTTATTTTCTGCTGTTAAATTCGGTAATTATGAAATCTAGCTATTAAGTATTCAAACTCAAGTATTTTTTACAAGAGTGAAGAATATACTTACCGACATATATATTAATTTCAAAAATATAGATCAGACATCTAGAAGGAAGGACTACTCAATGAATAATTTAAACTGCTGAATCAAATATTATTATAGATGTTGTTAAGGTAATGGAAATATAACTTTAGTTAGAACATTGCAACCAATATCTAAAAACTAGTTTCACTTTAAGCACTCGAGCATATACCAGTATGGGATTTGTCTTACACTATACGTATATTAGAATATATATTTCAGTTATTGTACAAAATTATAATGTTTTTTCTAACAAATATTGTCATAAACATTGCATAATAATTATTATTTGTTGTATTGATTTGTTTTGAATTTCGCGCAAAGCTACACGAGGACTATCTGCGCTAGCCGTCCATAATTTAGCAGTGAAAGGCTACAGCCATCTTTTGGGCTACTCTTTTACAAACGAATAGTGGGATTGACTGTCACATTATAACACCCCGACAACTGAAAGGGCGAGCATGTTTGGTGGGAATAATTATTTATAAAGAATATATTCGAAGTAATATACTATTGAAAAATGTTTTACATAATACTTTAGACGTTAAAAAGTCACGTATTGCAACAGGACTAAACCATTTTCGATCATCATACGACACAATTCTTAAAATATTACTCAGGGATATTTTCTATAGCAAGAATTGCTTTAATATGTTAATTTCAATTATTTTTTGCTACTGGTAAAAGCTCGTACATACACATTGTTTAAGTATATATAGTGCATAACATACAAATAATGTCGTTATATTTTATTTTACACGCACTTGCTGGAACTCTATGGCATACCATGTATACATTCTGAAAAAATATTACAGAACGATAATGCACATTGTTAAGATGTCACCATGGTGAATACGAACGAGCTGGCTACAAATGTTTTTAGTATATGCACGAAATGTGAAACGTCCTTTGAATATTTATAAGCAGATACGCTTTCTTTTCTAAATCTGTATTTTTTTCATCTCATTTCTCAGTGCAATACAGCTGCTTTCAACATTATTTATCAATGGAGAGAGGGGTTATAAAGTCCTCTCAACTCATTAAAAAAATAAGATTTTCGTACTCATATCAGGCGGTAGTTTTGTTGCTTTTTTCTACCGGGATGGCTTTCCCCTACCATCACAGATATCTATGTCTGACTACATACTGAATAAGATTTATTTCTTTGTTATTAAGCACAAAGCTACATAATGGGTTATCTGTACTTTGTCCACCGCAGGTACAGAAATTTAACGTTTATCGTTGTAAGCCCTTAGACTGTCCGCTGTGCCAACGGGAGGAGGAAAGGGGCAACCTGCAGTTGCATAATCAGTCGTTATAATCTGATATATAATCTGATTCTTACTGCAGAGAAATAACACTAAATTTAATTTTTAAAACTCCTATCAACGTAACGCAATTCACAAATATAAATGAAAAAATACTAAAGCTAATTGCAGTATTATAGACATCAAACAACACCAAACTAGATGGAACTCTCAATGGTATTATGAAACATAACCTTAACGCTATTGTATTGAAAAGGGAATCTGTGATTTTTATCGTTAAGATATTAGGAAGAGAAATCTATGACTATAAACACGAAATGCGAAAAAGTATTTGAAGATTTGCAATTGCATTGCAATTTCTTTTCTAATTATGTTTTTTTTTCATCTTATTTCTCAATGCAATACAGCTGCTTTCAACATTATTTACCAATAGAGAGTGCGGGTATAAAGTCATTTTTGTCCAAAGGACTCTTCATGATGTAAATAAGCCCCATTGTGCTGATAAATCTCCTTCCCTATTTTTAATTATTAGTATATCTACCTCAAGGGGTATGTGCCCGAACGAAAAACCATTAGGGCACCCGCCCTTGGTACCTGAATATGTGCGCTAAATTAGTCCTGTTAGTTTGTGTTTCTCCGGTGGGACAGCGGTAATTTTACGCACTTATAACGCGCAAATCCGGGATTCGATTTCCCGCGGTGAACACGGCAGATAATCCAGTGTGGGTTTGCTCGAAAACAAACAAACAAGTTAGCTTTTGGGCGGATTATGAACACAGTTTCAAACATAGCGACCCCGCAATCCAGACGGAGGAAAGGAACATCAATTCCAGATTCGAGTTCAGCGATTCCAAAAATCTACCACCCAACCTTATCATACCAGGGTGGCCCTTTTGTGCGTGTTGTAGCCCTCTTTTTCCTGTTAGTACTCCTTTGGAAAATGAGTTACACTATGTAGATAATAACGTTACCAGTCCGCATCCAAGTTTGAACCTGCTAGCTCCGAAACTTTGTGATGTGTTCGCGGACAAACAAATTCACACACAATTTTAATTAATATAGATTGGTGTTTCAGATTCAGTGCCACTCTAGAACAACTTTCCCAAGTTCAATCCTACTTAGTCTGATTCTAAATGCGTCGAAGGATTTGAAGAAGTAAGATTACTGTATGGTTTAAGTTTTTTTAGTCACCTTACGTGGAAATCTTACTTCATATTTTGTTGTTGTTGTTAATGGTACCAGGAGATATGCTCACCTTCAACACAATGACTTTTTGGATCAGGAGAGCCTTTTTTGTAACCATGGTCTTCACTTAATGTATGAAAAGCTTTCTGCAAATCTGTTTGGAGTACGGTTTTGGAACCAATTTCTGTCTTAAGGTCTCCGCTACTTGAGATTGTCTGGTTCTTTAGAGAATATTGAAAGCTCTTTTTTTTTAAGTGTTGGATTATTTGGCTTTATGCCGCCCCCAGTGGCACAGCGGCATGTCTGCAGACTTACAATACTAAAAACCGCGTTTTGATACCCGTGGTGGGCAGAGCACAGATAGCCCATTGTGTAGCTTTGTGCTTAACTTCAAACAAACAAACAAAGCTTTATGCCTTTTAACAATTTCGTTTTATAAATATTTTTTTTTGGAAAGACTTAGTACATATGCCTCCAAACCATACGGCAACTCGTGGCGACATTGTCTGTCGAATTAAAATTCATTGCAGATCAAATGTATACAGGTGAGAAACATATTGCCAATGGTGCCTCGGCTTACGTTTTTGACAACATGCCACTGCATTTCATAAACGAATCGTTCTTATGAATTGCAATTAGCCCTCTATATATAATTATGTATTTCAACTTCGCTCTAACACGTACTTACGTTTTTAATCTTTCATCGAATGAAAGTGGAAATGAAAATAATGCAGATTGGTAACAAAAGACGGGCTGTTACTTTTTCCAATCTATCTAACTTATATTACGAACAACCTTATCAGAGTTTGGGAAGAAAATAGCAACTAAAACACATCTTGAATTTGTGTAATGTAACAGGTTATTTCACAACATTTCTGAAACTCTCTTTTTATATCAGTTAATGAGAAAAGTAAAAAAAATAAACAAATAAACTTAATGAGCACAAAAAAGAATAAAACTAGTAACTTTCTTTCTTTTGCGTACTTATAGATTTTCGCTAAAACATCGAAGCCAAACCTAGTTGCCTTTACGAACGTCCAATCATCTTAAGTTACTTCAAAAGTAAATGACACATTGCACAATACTGCCATATTGGGTGCAATGTGTATTTTTATCCACACAAGAAATACCGCACTAAAGCAGAATATTAAACTAGCTACAAGTATAATTTTATAATAGCGGGTTTCCATAGGTTTGTGCATAATAATGAATAAATATTTGCTATATTTATCTCTTAAAAGGCTAAGCTATGTGCTTCATAATCTCGTGCTATAAAGAAACTCTAGAAATGGTTAATTACCTCTTTAAGATAATGAAATAAAAGGGTCTGATATTGGAAATGTTAACATTCATCAAAAAAGAAAAAACAAGACTTTACAATTAATTTTAAAAACCTGCAATTTCCATTGTATAATGTATTATAACTAGACAACTGGGAAATGAATACAATTGACTAGGGTAAGTTAGAATTGAGACCTTATAATCTTTGGACCTATATATATATATATATAGTGGTTTAAAATTAATTTTAAATTTAATATAAATAAATGAATATTTAGCAGTATATAATTGCTATTTTGAAGGTTTATTTACTTATAACTAAATATTATAGATATTCCAAAGAATATTATATTTGTGTAAATGATACGATAAAAAAATTTAAGTAAAAGCTTCCCAATTTTATATTAAAATCATCACTCATCACAATGTCATTATGTCGTAACAAAAAAGCTCTAAGTATAATTATTAATATCCTGATTGATATATAGTTTAATACTCTGTTCATTAATTGTTTCTACAAGTCTATATTTTGATCAAATTCCTGAAAAGGGTTTTTATAGCTTTGACTCTTCTAGAAGCCCTAGATTTACTGTTGCTGTAATATTGGAATATTAGTAATCAATTAAAATATTTTTCCAATGTCAAGGGATATTTAAAATGTTAGTATTTTTGGATAAAGCGTTAGCAAAACTTAGCCTAAGAGCTTATAATACTGAAATTTGCGATTCGGTTCCTGCGGTAGGCATAGTACAAGTAACCCATTATGTAGCTTTGACAAAAACAAATCAAAAACTTTTAAAATTCAAATAACATTGATTCGACGGTATGTTTGTTTTAGAAACTATTTTTTGTAAGTATGTTTAAGACAAGAAAATTGTCAAACTTTTCCTAAGTGAAAATTAATTTCAGTATAATTGTCGTATAAAGCTGCACAACAACATTCTGCACGTAGTCGTTCCTAATTTTGAACCGACAACACCCACCGCCAGTTCTTGGGTTATTCTTGTCTGGTAGAATAGTAGAAGCTGAGTATCGCTTTTATAATGTATCCCCGACCTCAAAGTCAGGGACACTTTTTTTTTGTCGCGGAATCAGGACACATATTATGGTATTTACAGTCCAGGCACGCTAATTCAACTGGCCACACCCAGCTGAATTATAACATAGTTTAATACAACGTTATAAGTACGATTTCTACGTGCGTTTTCTGCATCTTTGAAGTTCGGGCACGCTTTTCTCTAGGCCACGCCTTATCCAAAGGTTTTTTTTTTTCTATACAGTTAGGATTCTATGTGTAAATTAGAAACATCAAGTGTTTATACAAAAAGTTTATAATTCAATAAAATTCAATTTTTTCTAACTTATCAAAACTAGAAAAAAAACTTTTTTGGTTCTAAATTTTAGAACATCAAAAATTAGATCGTTTATCTAAACACTTCTAAATTTGAAAGAGACTGCAAATTTTGTAAGGATATAAAAACTATTAAGCAAAAAAATTATGTTGTGAACAAAATATTTTTGCTTGAACAAGTATATTCTAAACTTTGATAGTTTGTTTGTAATTAAGCACAAAGCTATACAATGGGCTATCCGTACTCTGCCCACCATGGGTATCGAAATACGGATTATAGCGTTGTAAGTCCGCAGACATACCGCTGTGCCACTGAGAGACAAAGTTTGATAGAGTTCTTATAGTTTAAGAACCCAGTAGTACAGCGGCATGTCTGCGGACTTAAAATGCTAGAAACCGGGTTTCGATACCCAAGGTGGGCAGAGCACAGATAGCCCATTGTGTAGCTTTGTGCTTAACTTCCAACAAACAACACTATAAATATGTGCATGTTTTTACTATGTCTTTTTTATTTTCGTTTTTATCTATGTATATGTTGGTGGCAGAATTTATATAACTGTAGTATTGATTTCAATGACGTTTATCGAGAAATAAGTAAATATTTTCTTTGTTCTATAAGGATAAAGTATGCAAGTAAAAAAATTCCTTTCTTTCTAAACGTTAAAAACTTCGGTCATTTTCGATAGCTCATGTTGAAGTGTTCGCCTTTTTAAATTACATTTTGTTTAAGTGTTCTGCTTTAATATTATGAAAACAAATTCTGTGGAAAATCATTTGAATTGATTGAATAAATTCGTATGGTTAAGAATAATAGAAGGGCCACCAACATCATTAATACTGCAAACGTTGCATATGATTTTATGGACTAACTAATTAAAGTTTCAGGATTTTGACATAATATGAATATAAGGGCACGAAGCATGTTTTTTAAACGTTTCGAAATAATAAAGATTCAGTCATCAGTAATCCACAGAAAAGAAGACAAATATATCTTCTGCAACAAATATATAGGACAAAAATATAAACTAAATCAAACTAGAACAATTGTAAATCATTGTTCAGAGAGTGGTAAAGCTTCTTTTATCAGAAGTTCAGTTTCAGACTGAGCATTAGCAAGAATTCCAAAGTTTGTTACACTGATCGGATGTTCTGTGTGTTTATTATGATGATGTATTGGGTATTAAGGAGGATTATTAACTCTAAACTTGTTTTACCGACATTCCCATATGTTCATATGCTCATACTTTAAGATGCGCTTAGTTTCGTCAGTAATGAGAATCGGAAGGCAGTACTTATTGTGAGAAAAAATCTTAGTCTGAAGATCAACATGCGGCTATTATTGGTTCATTATTCTTTTAAGATGTTTCTTGATAATAACGCTTTGTTTTCTAATCTATATGTTATACAATTACAAATGGTGCGAGTTTTGAGCGAGTTCACATTCTTATTTGTTATATTTTGTAAGAATGAAATATCTGTATCAAGGCCCAGGCAACTATAATAAAGGTTATAGTCTCTGAAGAATGAGACGTTTGTAACTAAATGGCATGAAACTATCCAACTATATGACAACACCGAATAAGGTTTGTTGTTGTTTTTTTCGATAGACAGAAGTAGAAAACCTGTTGGATTTATGATTACCTAAAATAGGTATAATGTTAATGTTAATTAATGTCCCGTAGGTTAATTTTATGAAAGGACGTAATGAATTAAGATAATCCAGATAGTGGGACGTATATTCATTATAGCAAAAAATAATAAAAGTATCGTCAACTTCACACTGTAACAGTTTTTCTTCGTAGCATTTATAATTAAATAGTTCTTAGATAACTACTATTTCCACTGCGACTCAACTGGTCTATTGAGCTTAATATTTCAGTTATAGTGTGGTTGACATATTATTACCGGTTTTTACTTGTTATCACTCATAATTTATCATAATTACTAAAGTAGTTGTCTCCCGTTGACGCTGTGATTGACTAACCCGACATATTATTACCGATTGCTGTCACTCATAATTTATTATAATTACTAAACTAGTTGTCTCCCGTTGTCGCTGTGATTGCCTAACCAGACATATTATTACCGATTTTTCTTTGCCATCACTCATAATTTATTATAATAACTAAAGTAGTTGTCTCTCGTTGACATTGTGTTTGACTAACCAGACATTACCTATTTTTCTTTGCTATCAATCATGATTTATTATAATTACTAAAGTAGTTGTCTCCCGTTGACACTGTGATTGAATAACCAGCTACTGGAACAATAAAACTAACCTGCGTATTTGCCAGTTCATCTAAATGATAGTAAAGTTAATTCAAGTTGAAATCATAATAATGAATAAATAAATTATATTGTGTCGTTACTCTTTACTCTAGTTCTGTTTTATAAATTTTAAATTTATAACAATTACACCTCACGTACTAAATCATACCATAACAGTTTTTTTAATGACCTTGGTGATATAAATAACGTCTGAACCCCTGTTATGTATGTCGTATCAAAGCCGGCTTAATGAGCGAAAGGTTTCGTAAACACTGTATATTTGAAGTATTCATGTTATTGCATACTCGTTTTAGCTTTCACTCATATCTTCTTAAAATGACTTCTATAACAGACGGATTTGAAGTCTGCAAGACACGTGTTGAGCTAAATGTGATCATGGTTCTCAATGGGGAACCTATTGCAGCGTCATATATTTGTCCGTATATAGACCATTGTCGAAAAGGAAGTTTGATTTTTTTTGTGGTTATTTTCATCATGGCTTTTCGGTCAGCTTTAGACAATCCGTAACTAAAGAATTTTACATTCGGTAAATCTAGTACGTTCTTTGAAATTACTTAAAGCTAATACCAACACATATGGTTAGTAGTCTGTAAAGATTATGTGTCACGGCTAGTCCCATCCATTCTACAAGATTTACGGCATGTGTTTATTGTTTGTTATCCCAACACTGTTATAAAGTATTAGGTTGGAATTAGCTTTGGTTTCCAGTAAGATAAATGGTTTACAGAGACTAAATCTAAATCCATTTCTTCATATCGTAATGGATTTATAACTTCCCAAGGACGATAACCTTCATTTGTAACACTTTTCCTGAACCTATATTTTTTAAATTTCACTCTTCTCTCGTCAGGATCTTCGCCATATTACACCCTGACTTGTCAGAATCTTCGTTGTATTACACCCTGACTTGTCAGAATCTTCGTTGTATTACACCCTGACTTGTCAGAATCTTTGTTGTATTACACTCTATAACGTTGTTGGAGACTGAAACATTCAATAGGTAACTTTCATATCATACAAAGGTCTCTTGGATTACTTTTTTTTCATAACATATGGAAATTTCCTATTTCACAGAGATCACCTGCTCATGCAACTTGACTAATTTGGCTTGGGTGAATTCATGATGTAAAATCCTTGTCCAAGACTATTGTTTGCCATCAAATCATAGGAGACAGCGCGTTGTCCAGTTTCTTTTCTGTAAAATAAAAACAGATAGATGAAACTATGTAAATGCAAAATAAAGTTAATAGAAATGTAAGATGAAACTAGTCTTAAAACATTACTCCACTTACGTCTTTATTTTATGTTTCTATGTTTTAAATAAGGAAATGTAAACAGTAATTTTTCAATACTATTATTATATATGTATAACTATTAAGATAAAACTCGGTATTTTCAACGTCAAAGGACTTTACCTTTAAATAAGTAAAATTAACTTGTGTTATCTGAGAACTAATTGGGTTTTTGTCCATACTTTTTGTGTTTTTCATTCATATGCAATTTTTAATGCTTGGATTAAGAAAACATATCAAAAGTCGTATTTTAACACATTTTTCCACAATTTTGAGACCAGCTTACAGCGTTTCCTATAATAGTTTCTTGAATAATAGGTAGGCAAACAACGATTTATAAGCAGAAGGAAAAGTTTTATTGATTGTGGAACATGCAAGAAGCAAATGTGTTTACTAAGCTCAGAATAAAACACCGACAGAAAACCTTGTATTGCTTAGTACAGATCATATCTGAAGAAGGCAGACCAATGTTCTGTTGAAACGTGTAGTATGTTCCACCATCAATAAAACTTTTCCTCATTCTTATAAATCGTTGTTTGCCTACCTATTATTTTATTAACATAATGTGTTTCCTTAGTCAAGTAACAAACGGTTTCTTTATTCGTTAAACAGTTTTATTTTATATAATGTAACTAACGTTGTTTTAAGTTACTATGATTACTTTCCAAATACAAGAATCGTTGATAATAACTTTAACAAAGTGTTTACTCGTTGTTTAAAGTGGTTGAAGATGCATACGTAAAAACGTTTTAGCAGAAAATGACTAAATTTAATTCCGCTTGTTTATTTACTAGTTTAAGACATTTTATATTACATTTTCATTGCATGATAAAATTTGTAAATAAGTTATTTTCTTTAAAAAATGCGTCTAAAATGCTATGTCTAATATACTTTATAAACTCATACTTTTATTCCAAGATAATAAATATATTGTCCAGCTATTATTATAAAGTACGTTTTAAATCATCCATATTTAACTTGAAAGCTAATTCTAGGTTCTGTACTGAAACAAAGTACTGTCAAGTACAATAATTTAGGTTTGGTGTATAAAGTAGTTTAGTCAGATTTTAAGTCTAGGAACCTTGTAATCTAAACACAAAAACCAAGATGTGTTTGACTAATCGGAAGTTGCATAACAATTGTAAAATACTTTTTTTTAATTTCGTCAGGGCGCCTTTCGAGAAGTGAGAGAGCTTAATATATTTTGGTTCACTCTTCATTTGATACTTAGTTAGCTAAATACATACGTGTGTGTCATTGATAACTGGTTACTCTTACAACAACCGTTAATAAGCACAATTTCTCTATTGATTAATACCTTTCTGAATCGTTTTTCTTGGATATTTTCAAACATGTTTATGTGTTTCTCAGTTCACTAAGTAACATGACCGTTTAGAAGTGATTGATGTAGAGTACCAGAGTCCTTGCTTATTAACTTTAAACTGTGTTGCTTATGGTGAATTCGAAGATATATTCAAAGGTCATAAATACTGTATTGAAGAAAGGAGAAATTATAGTAAAAAGTGAGTAAAAAAGTAAGATGTATTTTAACAGAAAATTTGGTTTCTTGTTTCAAAGTAGCATGTGCCCGGCATGGCCAGGTGGATAAGGCGCTCGACTCACAATCTGAGG
>NW_013665675.1:388921-417005 GCF_000517525.1 Limulus polyphemus | reverse complement strand
TTGATGATATGAACAGTGTTGTTGTTATTTTTAGCTAAGGCTGATTTTTTTGGGATACAGTAATTTGGTAAAACTTGGCGTTCCTTTATCCTCACAGATATTATTATTTCGTTTTTTCTGCAATGTACGTTTAACCACAGTTACAACATTCATCTGTTTATGTATACATGTCATGATTCTTACGTTTTTGAGTGTTCTACTAGATTTGAAAAAACCTTGGAGGTAAGCTGTTTTGCATATTCTTCTAAGACTATAACTTAATTTTGGAATAAATGGTAGGGCCATAGTAGTTAAAGAATTCGTTTGAAATTTTTAAACATTTTTCAAAGAGGTTTGGATGAAACTGTGGTGATGTATTTGGTTTGAAATACCTTTTCAAGGTGGTCGTGTTAACATTTTTCATAACAGAATTGTTTGACACGATCTACGAGACAGTTCATTATTTTACTCTTAAAGAAATGGTGTTTAGGCGAAAAGCGTAGATACCCGTAAAAAGTATGTAGATTTCCTGTAAACGAATGAACTGAGGTGGGGGTCATGAATATAAAAGAGGATAATTAAAAATGGAAGGGTAACATTTTCTTTAAATTGAACTGTGAAGTGAATGCTGTTGTCATAGAATTAAAGGTTTAAATTTACTACCCGAAGATCGCCTTTCGAAACCTATTTCCGTTATTAAGTGCTATACTTATTGTCCAAAAGAGGAAACTTTCTGAAGATACCTCCCAGAAACTAGGAACCATCTTAGATGTATAAATCGTTTCACATTGCACTAACAACACTTAAGTACCAACAAGCTTTTTTATGAACAGCCTTTCCATGGATTCCTTTCTCTCGCCCATACATTATAAATTAAAGTCTATCCTCAAACCACGTTTACAGAAAAGATACTTTGATGACAATTTGTTATTTTGGCCCAACAGCCCTAATGCATTTAATGATTTTCTACTGCTCTTAAACTCAAGAATAGTACTGTGAAATTATGAAATTCATATACATATCACATATTCATAACACAAGGATACTTGTTCTGTTATCACAGTCATGTTATCTGTTTTGAGTATCAGCAAGTTTTGTTCCTCCATAAACTTTGTCAGGTATAATTTTTCACAAAAGTCAGACTTAATAGTGAAATACTAATACTCTAATTACAATAACGAAGTTAAATGGAATAAGGATAACAATAATGTGCTTAACTTAGTAAACACAACTAATACGACTTTACCTATTCCGTCACAAAACAGGTATACTGAAAGCAATAAATACAGATAAAGTCTTAGAAGTAGCTGAAATATATAAGGAATAGAAGAGCAGGAAACTTGTGTTCATTCTTGGACCACGAACTTTATCTTGGACTTTATCTGTATTTATTGCTTTCAGTATACCTGTTTTGTGACGGAATAGGTAAAGTCGTATTAGTTGTGTTTACTAAGTTAAGCACATTATTGTTATCCTTATTCCATTTAACTTCGTTATTGTAATTAGAGTATTAGTATTTCACTATTTATTCCTGACAAAATTATACCTGACAAAGTTTATGGAGGAACAAAACTTGCTGATACTCAAGCAGGAAACTTGTGTTCATTCTAGGACCACGAAGGCAGACACATAGGGTTTACAGCTCCTACATGTGAGGACATGCACCCATTGATGTCACGTTTCCTTAGTTTGATCTCACTGCTAAACGTTATACTCACATTTAAACAACACTGACATATAATCTATCATATAATCTATAATCTATGACTTTCCACAAGGTAAAAGACTTGTTCAAGTAATTTATCAAAACCTTTTGTTACTCTTTCTCTTTTTTTTTTCTTCCAAAAACACTACCACAACCAAACCTCCGACTATATTCGACATTATACACAATAAACTGAAAAATTAATTACGGAAGGTATTATAAGTCAACAAAAATATTCACTTAATTTGTTATTTCGTTTAATAAATGTATAATTTTTCTCTTAAAAAGTAGATAACGTAAAGTAAGTTACATGAATTGATATAAATAATGGCATGGTAACCAAATTTAAGATAGACAAGAGTTAACTTAGCAGTAATCTGGCTTTAGTGTTCAATGACGTAGAAATTTTTTTTTTTATTGATTAAGTCATATGTAACTTTATATATATAAAATACGTGCTCATTCAAAGTATTTCAGAATGAAGTCGTTATATGGCGTCAGGATTATTTTTTCACTCCAACTACAAAGGAGAAAATAAAAACTTTAAGCGCCGTATTAACTCAAATGGATAGAAAGTTATTTTTTATTAATAATGTTGGATTTGACTTTAATGTTCTGTGACACTTATTATTTTTGCTAGTAGATAATAGAGAGTACGAAGCATTTGTTCAAATGCCTTTGTTGGTGTGATTCTATCTAACTGGTCTGTGAACATGTGCGTTACTTATATATACCTTCCAAATAAATTATACAATAGAATAAATACATACAAATATAATACTGAAAACACTTAAAATATATATGTACGTGTGTTACAGTGTGTTTGAAAACAAAAATAATAGGACAATATTAATGATAATATCTAATTTTCCATAAAAGCGAAAACTTGATTGCTATAGTTTTATACACATATATATAACAAAACGATCTTTGTTAAGAAATGTACTATTTCGCTATATGGAACTGCACCAATTTACAAGATATCAAAGAAAACAACTTGCATGAGTTATCACACGAACATTTGGCCTTATTATCAAAGTTCATTCAGTATATATATATATATGTGTGTATAATGTGTCGCATTTATTATTTATTATATCAAAGAATTTAGAAAAAAACAGTATTCAACAGTAACTCATAAAATAGTGTTGCCTAATAATAGTTGGGCAGATTTCAGAGAAAAGAGGGTGTTTGAAGAGATAAAGGGTGTACTTGTTTATTTATTACGAACGTGATGCCACCTGTGGAATTCTTTGTAACGACAATTATAATTTAATTAAAATCGCAATATACCTAAAATACTATGGTTGCCGTTTCAGTACAACCCAAAACTAACTTCTAAGAAAATACTCTCACTATATATAGCCTTGAGATATTAGAAATATGTATGAAAGTCATACATTTTCGAGACAATTACCTCTTTGCGAAAGTGAAACTGATTACTGAAAATTCAATTACCCTACTTTGCTGTAAGATGACAAACTTTGTCTATACATCTCTACAAGGACTGTCTTTAAAGTCCCTGATAAAACCGATGTTTGTGCAAGTAAAGAAAGTAGGCAGAGATATTTTCGTCAAACGAAGTACATACTAGTCGACTTTTTGTTGATCACTTTCTTATTTTGTGTTTCCAGTGAATAGAATATTAGTATTGTTTTCTTTTTTCTATAACTTTTCTATGTTTATTAACACATTCCAATTCAGTTTATTTTTTGGTTTATTATTTGTGATAAACTCCTGACAACGGAGCTTATCTTCGTGGTAGTCCTTATTCTATCAATTTTTATTCTAAGTTTCAGTAGTTGGATTAGTAATAATATTTCCACCAGTGGGCGGGAGTAATAAAATAATAACTACAGAACTAAGCTTATGATTATTCAAATGATGACCTATTAATAATACAGTTAAAATATTACAGTGCCGTTAGTTAATAATTGTTTTCAGTATCTTAATGTATATTTTTCATCTTCTTATCTGTTGAAAGACAAATTCGTATTAATAAGCCTACCGAGTTTTTTGGGTGTATTTTAATAAGTGTAAAACGTACTAATTATACAAAGTTTATACCATTTTCTATAAATGTATAATATTTATTTATTGTACATGTGCAACTTGCCCAGAAGTATATTTTTAAAAATCTCGTATCAGCAAAATAAACATTTATTAAGTGCTTATTCTCAAACTATGAGAATAAAGCACTTAATAAATTAATATTATAATTATATTACATTTCATAAAAACAATGATTCTGAGTGATCCAACTGCAACGTGTAGCTTCCAATTTCAATAAACTTTCAGGAAGAACTTACAGCTTACTTCTTTCTTATTATTAAGTGATGATAATTGTGCTAGAGTCAAACCGAATAAAATGTATATTTGTCATTATTATGTGAACATCTTTAGCTGGCGAAGCGTGATTATAATAGATTAATATATAATAAGCCTAATACTATTAACATACACTAAGCCTAATCACGTCAATTCAGATGTGGTTATATCGACGTTATGTATATTAAAATGTATATATAACAAACTTTATAATTAAATTCGCAATACGCTTATCTTTTTTGGTTTGAATTTTCCAAATCAGACATGTTATTGGTGTTGTATTCAGTACACCAAAATCCGACAGGTAAGGTATTAAATTCTGCAGATAACAAGAGGTTCTAAAAGACAAGTTTTAAAGGGGATAAAATCAAATGAGAATGAGCGCAATAAAAATATTAGGCACAGGTGTTCTTCAGAAAACAGCAATTCTATATTTGTTAAATTGACAACAACTATGTAGGCTGTATTTGTTAAATTGACAACAACTATGTTGGCTATATATTTGGGTCAGCGTAAGGTTGTAAAGTATTGTATAACGCAACGACTTGACAAATATAGCCAACATAGTTGTTGTCAATTTAATAAATATAGCCAACATAGTTGTTGTCAATTTAACAAATATATAGCCAACATAGTTGTTGTCAATTTAACAAATATATAGCCAACATAGTTGTTGTCAACTTAACAAATATATAGCCAACATAGTTGTTGTCAACTTAACAAATATAGCCAACATAGTTGTTGTCAATTTAACAAATATATAGCCAACATAGTTGTTGTCAACTTAACAAATATAGCCAACATAGTTGTTGTCAACTTAACAAATATATAGCCAACAATAGTTGTTGTCAATTTAACAAGTATAGCCAACATAGTTGTTATCAATTTAACAAATATAGCCAACATAGTTGTTGTCAATTTAACAACTATAGCCAACATAGTTGTTGTCAACTTAACAAATATATAGCCAACATAGTTGTTGTCAATTTAACAAATACACCCAACACAGTTGTTGTCAATTTAACAACTATAGCCAACATAGCTGTTGTCAACTTAAGACTTTTAGATTCTTACTTCTGGAACTTACTGGCTACGCTCGTAAGACAGTCACAATGACAACCTGATGACCAACAGGAGACCGAAGTATTCTGAGTCATTGAAAATTGTATTCCAAAACATCATATTCGTTCGACGTTCCACATTTCAAAATTGCCCACTTCGTAGATCACTTCCATTTAACATTTTAAAGTAATTTAAATTTCTTATTTATACTAATCAATGTAAACAATATTACCCTTGCTTTCAGTATAACAAAATACAGTAGAAACAAACACTAGAGTTTGAAAATACAACTATGGACTGTGGAGTGGCCCCAAATAAGCACAATCTACAGTGAGGCTGAGCTGACTGCATTGTTTCATAAAGATGCCACATACAGTCATGAGCATTCTGAGATAGAAATCTGTCTAAACATACCGGTCTCAAGATTTATTCATAAAACTGGTGATAAAGTAACATAATGTTAATAATTCTATATAATACTTAAGATGAATATCCTTTATTTTAATATGACAAGAGAAATGATGTATTTATACATGATATCTATTTATATATGTGTGTGAGTAAGGCTCATTTGCTTTAAGTTATCGCATATTCAATCATGTGCATCACAACATAAGCTGTAAATAGCATCAAAACAAGCCTGAAATTATTAAACAAAGTAAACAATTAAGTTTTAATTGACCATCTCATAGCCAAAGGAATCTTTAGTGGGTTTATAGATTAAACCTCACACAATACATTAACTCCATGTTGGGGAAATAGTAGTCCTTGGTTTCATATACCCTATTTAATGTTACTTGACTATTACAAATTTGCAGAAGAGTTATCTTCGTACTGTAACTTAGAGAAGGGATGAACTTTTAATCTAATCACAAATGTATAAAAGTACGACCTGAGTTTTACTTGGAATGTGGAAACTGATGAACCGCGTGAAGTTAAACATTAATATGACTCATGTCAGGATAATTGTACTAAAAATAAGAACAATGTGAATAGGCTAACTGAGCCAGTGTCGCCACAGGTGCGTAGATGGCATAAATGATGGTAGGGATATTCCATAGCATTTCTGCTTTATAAATAAATCATTCAATTATTTAGAGGTAAAAGAAGCAACATTTCGAATATAGATGTTTATAGTATTCTCTATTTAGGAACACAAAACTCGCACATGACAGCGTTGAGGATTGCGGTAGACCATGAAATACACTCACTAACAGAAGTTACAGCAACTCCCTCATCTGCAAAGACAAATCTACTGTTATGAGAAAGAAATTACTCACACAGATAAACCATTCAATGAAGCTAGGCATATCCTCTATAACCATTAACGAGATCATAATCAATGACTTTAAGTTGACGAAGACCCATAAGCTTTTAGACAAACTTGAAAATTAACTGCTGTATTAAGGAGGAAGATAGCCGAAGAAACTGGAATCACATATAATGTTTGGAGACGGCTTGCATGGTTAATAAAGAAAAACTTTAATATAAGTTTAACATAACAGCAAATGTACAACGTTTGGACAAGGTTTTGTCATCATCAGGTACATGTGGGTTCCTTGTCATCGAAATTGGGATCGCATATCTTTTTAACTCCGCCCCCCCCCCCGTATACAGATCTAACTGGTATTTTGTAAGTTCTGTCAAGATGTTTGATCTAGGACTGATGTTGTTTGAATAATTTTACAATAATGTGTGATTAGCCTTCAGTATTATTTTAAGATAAATCCTTTTTCAAACACTTTGACTCCTCAAGCCACCGTTTGAGAACATGTACATACTTATAGCTAATGATTACTGTAAAACAGTTTCCTTTATAGACACATTTATTGGGCACTTTGGTTATTAAGGTTTATTTATTGTGAACGTGTGAGAATTACAATAAATCTCTTGAAATATATCACTGCTTCTTCATTGACGTTTCTTCTTTAGTTGTCCTTGAAAACAGCTGAAAAGCGAATTTAATGATCAGATTATACACTGTAAAAATTATGACAAAAACACAACCTAAAAATTAGTAAGTGATTATAAATTCAATTGACCAACTTCTATAAAAAATCGGTACATGTTTGTCCTGACTTCCATCACTGGTTAGCTCAAAGTGACTTATGTGTATTGCCGCTGTGAAATTGAGGTAATAAACTTGTCACATGTTTTATCGTTTACACGTCCTCTAAATGTGTTACATGTGATTTAAAGCCAGGAACAAAGTGAATACTGCACGGGAATCTGAAAAAAACCCTATAATTTTGATTTGTCAAAATAATAATAATGTCACATGCCTGTAATTATTTCCTAGCATTTTATGTGCAAATATTAAAGTTTTTTTATTCCATAATCAAAGTTTTAAGATAATCCCAATTGATGAGCCTTCCGCTGGGTAAGTCTCCGGATGTACAACGCTAAAACCAGGAGTTCGATCCCCCTCGGTGGACACAGCAGATAGCTCGATATGGCTTTGCTGGAAGAAAAACACACAAACAGACCTAACTGAAAATTATGTTAAATCAGAATATCAGTTAAGTAGTTCATGGGTTCTGAATAAAAGAATTTGATCGTAGCGCCCTGAATGCCTTGGAATATAATGTTTTATGTGACATTTAAACTAAGATGCCAAGTTAACCCAATGTAAAAGGCAAATAGGCATTACAAATATTTTTAATAAATATAGTCTTATTTATTATCTCAAGATATATTTCAAATCCAATTCAAAATATAGTTGCTTGTCAATTCTCTATTGTTACAAATATATAAACTAATACTTTTTAACATGGTCTTTTCTTTTTATCATATACTCTTATACATCATTATAAATGTTTGCTTGGTAGAATTAATATTTCTTTTCAATTAAACTTGAAATGCTTTTCTTTTTTCATTCCTTTTACTGATTAAACAACAATTATTGATATTTCTGTGTCATTAGATAGGGCTATCCGAGTAAGGCCCGTAAGTTTCCATAAAACTGCATAATTGCAAAAAAAGAAAAGAAATGCTTCTCTGACAATTTTAATACCAGCTCGTTCTTCGTTGACAAGATCCAGATGGCACGACCATTTACCGTCGAATGCAGCTCGCGAGGAGATAGTTTGAAGTATTCTATATTTTGCACAAAGGCTTGCTTTTCTCAAAATACGGATGAAAGCGAGGTTAACACTGACGTCAATATGCGGGAATTTCGATGAAAATACGAACTCTATCCTCAATCACGTCAAACTAAATCCCAAAGGTGAATTATGAATGCCCAAGAAATCTCATGAGAGCCAAAATCATTGAACTTCGCAAAAGCTTTGTATAGCCTTTCTTAAACTGGCGAAATAGGCACATTTCAAGGAGCAAAAAGGGGGGGGGGAGTTTCTTTTATAGATCATTTAAATGTTTCTACTCTGGTATTTTTCATGAAATTGCCTACGATATCTCACAGCCTTCCGAAAAATAGTATACCAATAAGTAAGAATGACTGCATTACCTCAGTTTGGTTCGTCAAAGAGAAATTAGCCAGACCATCAAGCATATACATTTATCCACGTATGCATCCTTACTTTCGCTTCGATTAAATGGCCGTGTGTCGTTACACAGAGTCATCATAGTAAAATTAGGTTCATTTTTGGTTCAGGCCTAAAAATTAAACACATATCTAAGCATATGCACATGAATCTATGAAAACAAATTATAGTATGAAAATCACTAATTTGTCAAAATTGTTGGCGATTTTATTTTCTTATTCAAGCCTTTAAACCATGAAATTCTCAGTCCAAACTGTGCATATTTGCATCATAAAATACACCTACATATATATTTATATATACGCATAAAACTCCGAGAAATGGTAAAGTATTTAGTAGTAAATAGCCCCCCCCCCCAGTGGCACAGCGGTATGTCTGCGGACTTACAACGCTAGAACCTGGGTTTCGATACCCGTGGTGGGCATAGCACAGATAGCCCATTGTGTAGCTTTGTGCATAATTACAAACAAACAGTAGTAAATAGTAAAGTAGAAATGTATTTGTTTTTATTGTTTTTTTTGCGATTAGCCACTTATCAAATTTCATCTGTTTGCTTTTCAAGCTGAATATTTAGTTTTCTCTAGTACTACCTTTAGAGGGTTACTCTTCAAACTTGTTTTTCAAAAATACCAGTCATGAGTCATGCATTCCCCTAAACTACCATAAACATTGATTAACAGAATTGTAACAAAGGACAGCATCAGTCTTAATAGCGTAATGTCGTGATCAAATAAAATAGGTACACTAGTTCAAATATAGTTAAGGCGATTGCAGGGCAGCCTTAAAACAGAAATGTAGAGATGATAACTAAAATTTAGCTATTTTCCTTTCTCAGTTTAATTTGAATGTGCTAGAGTTTATGCAAAGATTAAGAAAAACCTACTTTTTAAACACTTTCTAACCATTTTCTAAAAGCATCAATAACTTTTAACTCTCAAATTATATAACATTTGTTTATATACCGATTACCAGTGGTGGAGTTCATACATTACATCATATTAATTGCTTTGATGTTTTCGCCTATTACAATTAACATACATTGCATAGAACCGAAGAAAATAATTGGTCGAGATTACCAATTTTCCATGTATGCTACATAAGAACTCAAACAGTAATTATAAGAATTAATGATATTTTTCATACATTATGCCACTTATATTATTGGGGCACTGTATCCAACAAGGTCCAAGACCCTCAAGCATTTTGATGCATAAACAGTTTCGAAAAATGTGTTTAGAATTCGTAAGACAACATGGGTAAATGTCAGTTTGCCTCATAACCTCGCCATAAAAATTATTTCAATAAATAAGGTTGACCGCACGAGCACTGTTTGATTTGTCAAAACGAAATTAATCATGTTGTAAGATATATACAATAATGCACGTATGTATGTTTGTTCTTTCACTTTGAAAAAATGTCTACAAAACTGTTTAACGCATTCGTTATAGTAAAACGTTATAGTTGATGAACGAGAAAACTTTCTTAAAATTTAAATAAAAAGTTAATTTTAAAAACTGTATCAGAAAATTTGGGAAAGAATAAAACTGTCAGGGCTGTTTTATAAAATTTATCTTAACACAACCTACATATAAAAACAAAACAAAAAAACTTTGAACAAAGGGAATTCGGTTTTCACAAACATCATCTAACAGACTAATGTGATATGTTTTCGTGCCATAATTAATATACATATGAATCTTAAACAGTAACAGAATCATTTACATGGTGCTAAATTTTAATATTTTTCTGTTCTTTCTCGGAATGTGTTTAACTTCGTGTAAAGTTTTCATCAATTTTTAGATTATAAAGAGCACATCACCTTGATTTAATTGCCAATGAAGTTTTGTGTGTGATTGTAACTGACGTTTTAGATTCCTTTATAAAGTAAATACTTCAAAATCCTATTGATCTATATTTTTATTCAACATTTTAGACCAAATATGGAGAGGGGATCCCATAGTCTGAAGTTGTTACAAGTTGTTATAATAAGTGTACTCAACATCGTTTATGATGTAGCTAGAATATGTAAACCTAATGGCTGCAATTTCTGTATAATTCCTATTGTATTATGATCTTCTGTGGATTCCTGATAATGAATAAAAGACCTTTCTCATCAGACCTGGGTGTTTTAGAGGAAATTGCTTATTACAGCTGTGTTGGGAACAATCTATAAATTAGCTCTGACCTATGAGCAATGTGCTAAATTTAGCAATATTTGAATTTCCAGTTTCCCGAGCACAACTATGTAAAACATGCATGTTTTGAGATTTTTCAGAAGGTCCGCGTCCGAAGTAGTTATCACAACACCAACACAATGATTAGTGTTTCTATGCAATAGTTAAAGAATAATTATGAACAGATTTCTGTCCCATGGGCAATATTTCATAATGAGCGTGTTCATTTCGTTGAGTAAACTTAAGACCAATAGAGTCATATTATGATAATTTATTTTTGTATTTATTTATCAGAAAACTTTGAGCCTCATAATACTCAAAATGTTATACGGATAGTCAAGCAAATTCAAAGAGTCTTCAATACAGCATTTCCTATTCTTCAGCAACATTCCAAGCCTTAATGTTTCTTGGGTGCAGGTTTTCCCTGTGGTAGAAATCTGGATTTCGGAGCTATGAGTGAATTATAAGAGTGACAGTCAATCCTTTAACGTGGATGGAGAGTGATAATGGGTTGTTGACAGCCTACCTTCCCTCAAGTCGTTAGTTCAAAATTAGAGACAGCGACAGACAGCCTAAGAAGCTTTACCATAAATAAAAATACCTTGTGCCTCAATTTACGAACAGAGCTGAAATGAGAATGTTTTACTGACTGATCCATTATCAATCAATTTTTATTTGTTAGCTTTATGTACGTAATAAAAGAATATTTCGTTTTTTATGCCAGCAGTAGTTTACATATTTATTTGGTTGATTACTAATCATATTACAATATGAATGTCTAAGTTACTATAAATCTTAACCATTCTTGACGTTAAACTAAACAACCTAAAATGATAGTAGCCTGTGTGTTGGGCTGCAGTACGTAGTGTTAAGAGACGTTATTTTGCTGAACACGGTCCGCATTTTCAGTTGTTGCCACGTTGTCGACGAATTCAAAGAGCTGGACAAAACCCTTGTGGCTGTAAATGCTGCTGGATTGGTTCTTTCAGTAGTTACAATATAGGTAAAGACATATAAAAGGTAAAGCCAGAAATATATTAAATTATGTAATTTACAGGAATCAAATAACAAAACACTGAGTTAAATTTTCTTACGCATTCATTGATAGATCGTTTCTCGTAAATACTAAAAATACTTTAAAATACATTGAGTTAAATTTTCTTACGCATTCATTGATAGATCGTTTCTCGTAAATACTAAAAATACTTTAAAATACATTTCAATCAATTTTTTACTTGAACTTCACTAAATTTTTATTACTATAGGCATAGACATTACTTTCAAAATAGAGAAGTGGCATACACAACATATTATAAATTTCTGAAATAAAAAGGTGAAATAGATTTCTAAAATCGACTTCTATAACTACAGTATCGATTCTTCAGTAATTCCAAGACTTGCAATGCTAAACTAACTAACTACGATGTAAGCCACGGAACTTAGTTCACGACATTGTAAACTTTGTTAATGAACTTCACTGTTAGAATATAACCGGATTTAACCTAAAGAATAAATAAAACCTAAAATTTGTCTCGTGTTTGTGAAGTACAAACAATAAAATATGACTCATTTGGTTAGTGCTATGAGTTCATGGTGCACGTTAATTTAAAATATTGATTGTCTAGATTGTATATATTGTTTCATTATCCATGAGCAATACTTTTTTGTGTGTGCGTTAAGTTTCTTAGTAGCAAGATATAAGCATGAGTTATAGTTTTTAAGAAAATGTTTGATTGAAAAATGCTAGAAACAGACTGTAAACAAGAAAACGAATGATATTTTTTTAAGCTTGGCCTTAGCGACAAATTGCCCCAGCAACAGTAGATGATATATAGTCCTCTGTCATGCTGCAGTATTATAGCTTGTAGCTTTTTAGCGTATATGTCGATCCAAACACGTCTTGTTTCATTGGAACGCATTTTGCAATGATTGATAGTTATAAAACTTATGTTCTTTGGAAATCATGTATAAATAACAGCTGGATTTAGTTTATTCTAAACGCATACTTTTTTTAATAGATATTTTGAAATTTCTGTGACCGGGAATTTTTCGTTCACAATCTATCAACGTCATGAACGTTTTTTTCTTTCATTTTTGTGAACAATTTGATGTATAACAATTTATTACACTAGTATATTGAAATGTAATTTTAGAATGGATTGGTCACACCAGTATGTTCATAAACTTAATAGTAAATGTTTCAAGAGAAATGTTACAATTAATTTTAGGAAAACAATGTGTTTCAACAACTACTTCGTAATTAACTACATTTTCTCTTACTCTTACATGTTTTAATTTCTTTTTTGCTAGTTTTTATAGAAACAGAAGTGAGCCTAAAGGTTTTAGACTATACAGGATACAATGTCCTCTGGTGGGTCAGCGGTAAGTTTACGGACTTACAACGCTAAAAATCCAGGTTTCGATTTCTCGTGTTTGCAGATAAGTCGTTGTTTAACTTTATGATAAAATAAGGAAGCCATACAGGAATGTACAAGTTAAATAGTTTAACTATGAGTTTGAAATAATTTAACATTTTCATGATTCTAAAAAGGAGACTTCTACCATTCAAATATATATATATATATATGCGTGTTTATGTGTATATGTCGCATATAATAATTAGAGGATTATTGGAATTTGTTATAACTACAGCCATGAGAAGACAAAACCACCTTTACAAAATAAATGCTAGTAGTCTTTCAGCTCATTTTACTTAATGGAATATGGGAGGAATCACCGTGCACCTCCTAAACTTCTCGCTCTGGTTGATATTATATAGCTTAGGCATTAGGGCACACTGATAGAAACAAAAAATATGTGATGTCTCCATTGCATATTTTGGGTCTCACTATGGTTGATAGTAGGTCTTCCATTGAATATTTTGGGTCCCATTGTGGTTGATAGTAGGTCTTCCATTGAATATTTAGGATCTCACTATGGTTGATAGTAGGTCTTCCATTAAATATTTTGGGTCTCACTATGGTGGGTAGTAGGTCTTCCATTGAATATTTATGGTCTCACTATGGTTGCTAGTAGGTCTTCCAGTGAGTATTTTGGGTCTCACTATGGTGGATAGTAAGTTTTTTTCATAACCATTATGTTTATTTTCAAGAAAATCTGTAATCTGAGCTAACATCTTCTTGCTCATCTCTAATATAATCTTCTTGTAAAAACAAAAATGAAAAATATATTTCTAAGGATGAGTAAATTCTTTTCCCATTTGATATAATATTTGCTTAAATATTTAAAACTAAGTGTGACTAAACATGTACAAAATCCAATAAAATTGTCAAAAGTGTCAATTTCGATCTAATATTAGGATTTTAAGAAGAAGAAGTTTTGCCATGGTTATCACACTTTATAACATTAATATCTTCCCTGCATTTTAGTCTACCATGGTACGTTTGTGTATGTATGGAGGTAGAATGTTCATGCAACAAAGTGACGCTATAAAACTTACCATACGTACGTTTTTACTTGTAATTTTCTAAGCACAGCTAATAATTTAAAGGAACGAATAAGTGAAAGCATTTAAAAATTCATGTGATATACTATGTAGTATGATGCCATTACATGGACATGCATGAAGCTGCCACTCAGGAAGGCAGTAGTTATAGTGAAGTACTACAGCACATGCTTTAGCTGAGCCATGTACTTATACAGCACACATTGGGCCTGTGTTTGAGTAACATAGAAAGCATGTGATTTTAATTACATCAAAGAAGTAACAATTGCAAATGGTAAACGTACAAACATTTTCAAGCATAAACTTAATTTGATAACGTCATAAGATGAACTTGTGTACGTTCCAATTTACACGTCATTATTAATTAAATTTGAAAAGTAAAGCTACTTTATAATTAATTAATAGAAAGCCGCCATTATCTTGAAGACAGATAGTTCATTTGAAAGGCGTAGAAGTACAGGTAACAATCTGCTACAAACAGAAAAGTTCGCATGGTTAATTTTGATGATTTTAAGGAAGAATCCTTCACTTACCTCTTTGATACAAAGGACGCAAAAATAAGATTTGAAAGACTTAAGGAAATCAAAATCCAATGGCTAGCGCTCAACCTAAATGATCTATTCACAGAATGCAACATACACCTTCTGAATACAAATAGTAACATGGCTATTAACTGACCATAAGTTTACAAAGAAATTATAGCGTCTACAGCCAAGCAAATTAGAGTCTCATCTCATTCATCATTACTACGAAGCAAGCAAGTTGAAAGAGTTATTTCAACAATAATTACATCTTTTGCAATAAGGATAGTAGAAAGAAAATTAAAGTCAGAGATGTGCGGGCAACGAAGTGCACTTCAAAATCTACGTTTGGTGGAGTAACAAGAGTTTCAGAAACTGTTGAAGGAAAATGAGATGAAATTTTTTTAAACAAGTTAGGAGGGTTTGATTTGTTTGCATATGTAGCACAATTTCATAACAGCTGTCGGGCAAGTTCCGTTCAGGATACAAGTAGTTGGATAATGAAAAAAAAAAAAAGAACAAAGCAGTTACAATTAAAAGAGCCCACACAGAACATTTTGTAATGTTTGTCAATTTGTTGACGGGAGTTGTGATCTGAATGACTTCCGTTAGATATATGTCACTAAATTAGAAGACTCGGCCTTTCCAAACGCTGATCATAGGGACGAAAAACTTAAAAGCAAGATGAAAAAGTTTTATATTGGTAAAATATTATTCACTTTAATAGAACACAGAGAAACTTTTAACACATGCCTAGTGTACAGTTCAGAAGTCGATGTTAGCTTGGCTGTTGTGAGTTAATGTCAACTTGCTACAATGGACATGGTAAGATAATCTGTCATTTTTTTGAGAAAGTCAGTATTTGAATCCTTCAGCAAAGCAGATGTTTTACCATTGCGGCCAACTGCACAACACCTTGTAAAGCATGGCAGATACTACCCTCTGTGGTGATCTCTGGAACTGAAACTAAGAACTCTACAAAGTTATAAAGGGTATTGCATTCCATTGGTCACGAAGTATGTCTTGCAGCCACTAATGTCAAATAGAAACTCCCTAAACATTTGCTCATATGTCTTACACTGAGGCACTTGTCTAGAAGTGCAAAGTTGACTACAGTTATCAACAGACTAGACCTTCAGAAAGTTATTATTTTCCCCTAGAACTTGAAACTGTTTTAGCCAATACATTTCCACATTCCTTCAACTTAATGCCAACTCAGATTATTAGGAATACAATTTTTCTTTCTCACTTTAAGAATTCTGATCAGCTAGTAAATCGATTGACTGGAGCAGGGTATATTCATAGATCACATGGAATCATGCTACAAAAGGGTTTTATGTGCGTCAGAAAAGGCTGTTGGTGGAAGTGTTCCAGAAACATTTCCAGTTTCCAAAACAGTAGAATGGTCACTAAATGTTGTGCGTTGGAACTGTTGTGGTAAAGAATAACCAATCAGAAATCATGAGCAAAGAAATATAATGTTGATGTGAATAAGGACAATGAGTAGCAGTACCCAGCAAAAAGTTTCAAGCTGGGCCAGATTTATTTTACTCACATGTGCCAGACTAAGTTCATTGATGATAGTGATTATTTATTATTTAGCATATGTATTAGACATATAAAACTGTAGAAAGAAAATAAAAGCTTAGAAATACGAATGTATCTTTTTTTATAATATCATAATAATATTGATCAACATAATTCAGTTTTACCAGAACTGGTCTTGAAAAACAAAGTAGACCCTTGTTAATATAACAATAGATAACTTTAAAAATGTTATATATACACCTACTACATTATCCAAAAATGCAAAAACAATATGTTGGTTGAAAGTAGCTATGACTACTGTTTTTTATAATTGTATTCATTAACATCTACAAATGGTTAAAGTTGATGATTATTTGCGCTTTGTACGTTTTTTGTCACATTTACTTTCTAAAACATTTTAACAAATATTATAGAAAACGAAGTAAAAAAATTGTCTTTGTTGGGAAAATATACTTGCTTCCTTATTATTACAAAAGAACTATCTAAAAAGATTTTACTGAAAATGGGTAAGATGATCCCACCCCGATTTACAAGATTTTATGAAAATGTGCATGATGAATATACAATAACCTGCAAGCAACCAGAGTGAGATATAAAATGCTCAATTGGGACCTCTTTCTATCAGTGTGCCCTTAGCTAACTGAAAACGACGGTGTATTTTGGGATGGACTGTTAGTTGACCCGTACCCCATGAACCATTGCTATGAAAACAGGCTGGTCATACATTGTATAGAAGTTGTCACTTTGAAAGAAATGACAGAGTCCAAATCACTCCAAGCTGTTCATAAACCATGCCTAGGCTTCAAAAGCGCATTTGAATGTTTGACTTGTAAAAATAGCTGTTGGATAAATGAAAGCCAGCTTATCACAGCAAGCTGTTGTTAACTGACTGTAGTTTCTTTCAGTGTCATTAGCGGAATATGAAAATGCTTCCAAGCCTCTAATGCCAGTGCTTGGACACCTGAATAAGGCAGGCCATCATTCATAGTACAAGCTGCTACCTAGTAATTCTTTCCTCCTTGCAATCATAAGATATCAAATCCGAGGGCGAATCAAATAGATATTCGTAGCCGAAACTAGATGCTGTGTCAGTATACAAGACTACAACAACTCTTCCGAAAATATGGTTGTTTGTCAGACGCCCATTAAGAGTGCATTCCTTTGAGCACTAAAACACACAATATTCAACCTATAATGGCCTATATTCTCTTCATCTAGCTTTGTGATAATTATTTTAATTACACACACACACACTGAAATCTGTTTTTAATGTAAGCTTCATAACCTAACTATTATTGATAAAATATCTACTAGTTTTCTAATATAATTTAAATAAAATAAAGATGATTTGCCAAATTCCTATGCATGCGTCATGGTGTTGGTTTTATTTAATCAAAAAAAAACGTACTTAGTTTATGGGCTGGTTTTGAACAAGATCCAACTTAGAGAAATTTCTTGAAGCCTTACTGATCATAGATCTTGAGATTCAACCTTAAAAATGACGTAATAAAATAAGAAGTATGTGTATAGCAACAAAAGCTCAATTTAAAATCAAGTATTGATGAGGAAACCTTTACTATATCTGACAGATATACTTTGTTGCCAAGAATATGATAAGCAATACCTAAAAAGAAGGATAATCTACTCCTGCACAATGAATTTACAGTAACAAAAATAAATCTTTTTTTTTCTTTGCTATCTTCAACAATCAGAGCAGATGTACTATTCCCAACTGAAAACCAGTTATTTCGTCCTTTTCGTATTATTGAAGTTATACGGAATTCAGATGTGACACAATAGACGTAAAATTCTAGTGTTGCATGTGCACGCTTGTATGTATTATGTATACATTCAACCATGAAGTGTTTAGTTCTGTCTACTATATCAGAACGCTGCTGAAACAACAAATATAATTATGTTTGTAATTAAGCTACACGATTTAAATTATAGGTTGAAACATAATTAGGAAGTGTAGACTGACACATCTATCGTCCACAAACACATATTGTGATTGTATCAAGACTGTGGAAGTCTTACCCGTTTACTATCTAACTCATTTCCTTTATAATCAATCAGGTAATCATACGTAGAATAAACAAATCACAGGCATTATATACGAGTCCACATAAATGTTAAAAATAAAATGCAAACAGTGCAGTGAAGCGACTTTAGAAATATAGTGCTTTTTAGCAGCAGTGTGAATAACATAATGTATTTTTGAAATTATATTCTTATTTACTGACTTCCCTTTACTCGTCCGTTTCACAAAAACATTGTAATGACGATCTGTTAAGACAAGGCAACCCCAGACTCATCCATAAAGAGCACTATCATCTGATCTAAAATAGTCCAAGTTATATGAAACTCGGTTGTTATGCTGTGAAGCCGAGTCAACGGAATCCTATAACACATTTATAACCACAAACCAAACTCGTCGATGCAAATCTATTAAAGACAGTTTTGGCCAATAAAAAAACACCAAATCTGTTTTAAACGTCACCTCATAAATTATGTACTGTCTTGAAATAAGTTTGGCAAATCTGTAAAAAAAAAAAAAATAGAATCAGTCTGTAGCTGGATGTGTCGTTGTTTTCGCCCACTTCATGCCATCTCTTCACATTTCCATAGACTCTATGGGAAGTAACACTTTGTTTATGCCTAAGGCAACAACAACTTACCTTCGGGTACACTATATCCTGTAATACACAGAGGCCATGTTGCAATTCCCCCAAATGCAAATGTTTTCCGACACGTCCTTGGGCCATAATGGTACAAAATGAGAGTTTATGAACACATAAATTAAAATCAAAGGAAAAGAAAAAAAACACATTGATATACTACATTCCAGTTGACAAAAATCCCTTATTAGAAGGATCTTCAATTTATATGAGTGACTGCGAGTAGTGAAGAATCATGAGAGAAAACTACTCAATCAGCACTCAATGACTCTTTCCCCTATTAATTATTTGTTAGAACTAAGAAATAGTGATCTTGAGTATGTGTTGAGTAGTATATATAGTCACACAATAGCTCTCATACTTGTAAATACTTAGAAATATTCACTTACGAAACTGATTTAATAGAGCTTGTTTTCTTGTCATTGTTCAAGAGATTTAGACTGTATTATTTTTCGTTTTAATTCTCTTTTTCATTACTAGAAATATAATATCAGACTATCAAATAAACACAATTTCTTTATTTAGTAACTCCTCAAGACTATGGAACACAACCTTCCTTTGAAATGTGTGATACCAGTTATCTTCAACATTTTGTAACTTGTAGTAATTAGTAGGTAATGTGCTAAACTAAAAAGTAATATAGGCCCGATCTGTTTTAAGTAGATTAAAATCTAAAACTATACATATATTTAACATAAATGCGTAACTTGAATTTGGTTTGATTATGTTTTATATCTGTTCGATATACAATTGTTTGTTTGTTTGTAATTTAGCACAAAGCTACACGATGGGCTATCTGTGCTCTGCCCACCACGGGTATCGAAACCCGGTTTCTGGCGTTGTCACTGTGCCACTGAGGGGCTCAATATATAAGAAAGATTCTAAATTGATTCTAAATAACATACTTTTTGTGTTGGTTTTTCAGTAAAATAATTCTGAGTTAGAAACACCTGTTTAAGTATTTAATTTGCAGCTTTTTATTACAGAAATGACGAAAAAAACAAAATACTCTTGATAATAAATTTAATGAAATTATTTCAGCTGTATCTTAGAAATAATCATATCATAACAAACGTATTGAAAGTGAGCTGTGAGGCAAGTATTATTATGCCTTTATGATATATTAAACTAAAGTACATCAACTTGGTTATAAATGCCGTTTGCACATGTGCAAGAACACTGTATCATACTTTTCTTATATAAATTAAACAGAGTTATGATCATTAGAAATAAAATACAGTTTAAAGCAAGCCATACGTTAAACTGATCTTTTTGACACTAGTTAGTGTTTTATCATCGTAAAAATGTCCAATTATTTAATTCTTATTAGGTGGAATTGTCAGTAAATACGATTTTCTGCATTTACAGATCGTATCAAGTAAGAAAGCAATTTCAATAAAATACTGCTTCATTTAAAAAACATTGTACACATTGTACACAGTGACCACCTAGGCTAGGTAGTAAGTTTGGGGCTTATAAAGTTAAACATTGGAATTCAATACACGCAGTAGGCAGAGCACAGGTAGCCCATTGTGTAGCTTTGCGCTTAACAACAAACAAACAAAGAAACTAGTGAACTATCATTAAATAGCAACTTGACAATGATAATTTACATCTAAGTAAGAACAGATGGCTAAGTCCAAACTTAAAAATATACTCTGAAGTAGAGTTTAATCATGTATGATTATTTTAGGGACACAATGCTCATAATTTTTACCTTATTTTTGCTAGTACTCTACTTTATTTATTTCGCCTATCTACCTATTAATATTGCTTATTGTTCTTGTATTCTATTGGGTCCCAAAACATCATTTACGTTTTCCTGAATCGACTACGTCTTCAGAAGATCTTGTTTGCTAATGGTTATGACAGCCTTCCCAAAGAAAACTTCCGAAAGGGAAATAAAGTGATACAATAAGCAATTTGAATTCAGTTACTTCATTTATATGAGTATATTATCTTTAAACGTCGCATAACACGACAATGTTGTCTTAAAAAAATAGAAACTTAACCTATCGTTAGTTCTGTTGATTAATAAGCTGGAATGTATGGGATAAATAAAATTTATTTGGATTGGTTTACTGATGATAAACTAGCATTGAGCAGTCGAAATGTTAGATACAAGAGAACATGATAAATGAAGCAAAACATATATATATATAGTAAACATCGATTAATGCTAGAATATGAACTCTTTCTGATATAGTGCTTAGTTTATTCTATAAACACTTAAAAGTTACTACGTATAAGATATTAATCTCGTTCCAAAGTTTCCAGAATAGAAAATTTGCATGTAAATTTAATCACGAGATTCCGTTATTGAACCTCGTGGAGAGTATATACAATTAGAAGAGAGACTGTTCCTTATGTGGAATATATCAAATAAAATCCTCTAAGTACAAGGTAGCCTAACACACCCTGAACATTAAAAATTTAATTTCTAATTCAAAGTTACTGAATTGTTCAATGTCTCTATATAACCTTGATACCGGTATAGCTTCGCACACCGTGTAGTATCATTAATGTGTTTCACTAGAGGATCATAATCAAGTAATAAGTAGTGCAGTATTTTTATTATGTTTCATATGTAATGGGGCTGTTGGTGCGCATAATGAAAACTACGCTCGCTCTTATCTGAACCTCAACACAAGCTATCACGACATTCTGTGGGTTATTATATAGTGATATGTTTTATGATATAGAATCGTAAATACAGGCTGAGACCTATTGTGTGTTGTATTCAGACTGAAATGATGATTTCTTTACTAGCAAAAATTTGACTCAGGTATAATACAAGTGTTGAGTTATAAAATAAGGCATACTGATGTTTTTCCCCTTTGTATGCATAACAGACACTGTCTTAATACTCATAATAACCACCCTAAGCATGCGTGGAAGGAAAGCCAAATAACGAATGTTTTTTTTTATTAAAACATGTTTTAACTTTAGCTTATGACACACAAATGCTCTCATTACTTGTTATTTTAAGCATAGTTTTGCATTGTCCAAGCAATTTAAATCATAAAAATTTTGCAAAAGCTTAGACTCAGTGCACAAGATTGAATAACATAATAGACCTATTGAAACTTGAAGTTTAAACTTATTTTTTTTCTGAAGCGAACTATTTTGTTATTATATTTATGCCATGTATGCTAGGAAAAAAATTTGCTCTCATTTCAACTACAATATAGTTAAACAATTTATTTTCCAGCTCAACAATGTTGTAGAAAGTTTCTTATTTTTTAATATATTCAAATGTTATACGACTGCTACTTTTATTTCTTACAACCGGTTCACTTCCAAATATATATTTTCTTTTGATAGCATGTCCAAAACTCGGCTATTTGTGTAATATTATAGCAGCTCTGGGTCCTCACTGCGTCGTTACACTCCATGCCGCTACGTTTAGTCATGCTTTGTCTGACGACTGTGCATATGTTGACAATAGCCATGCAGTATAGTTTCTACTGAAAAAAAGCTTCGTTAAATGTTGTCGTGTACGAAGCATCGCTTAGGCACCCGTTTCAACAATACGATCACATAGAATATTATAAATGCTGTGCACGGCGACTTGACTGAAACGTCTTCGGACGAGGTAGTATGAATACATACTTCATTCTCCAGTTAGTTATAAATGCGATGATTTGCCAAATATGTCTTGAAACAATTTCTGTCCCTTTTTTTTCCAGAAGGAGATCCTTCTGGATTATGTTATGTAGTGTTGCTTGGGGCGGATAGGCTGCTTTTGTGGACTCTCAATTGTTACAAGACGTCGCACTTTGCTTACCAGGGCTAAAGTAACATAATTTTGAAGATCTCGTTCCGGATTGTCCTGATAAAGAATTGAGGCATATACCTCTTCTTTCTTTTTTCCAATGCCGTTAAGTATATGGGATATATTTGTCTTGGAAATTCTAATCCCCTGATTTGAATACAGGCTTATGATCTGAGGGTATGAAGATGTTGCGTTGGAGAGAGCTTTTTCACACCCTTTCCAAAAGTGATCACGAAATACCAAACATATGTCAAAATGTAATTCTGAAACATTCTGTTCCACCTCGACTTTACAGACGCTGTGGTCGCCATCTGACTTTCTAATTTGATATTCAGAATTATTTGTATGTAATGTACTCAATACTGCGTATTCTTTTGCTTTTACACATTTTTGCCGTTTGTTATTATATATGTCAAATCAAAAGTGTGAGCTCTATTCTTCTGAAATGAAAGAGCTCATACATAATATTCAACCTTCGTCTACATATGAAGACAGAAAATTAAATATTTGCTATTAAAAACCTTTAGAAACGATTAATTTCGAACCAATTGAAATTTTTGAAGAACTTTCAAATCGAATAGTTATAATGACTTTCAGTAGTTGTATCCACGTGCTTTAACAACAAAGTAGTAATAGATTAAAAAGACCGGAATGACCTTGTTGTTAGCATGCCCGGACTGTGAATCCAAAGATTAATAGTTCGAGAGCTGTTGTCCAGAAAACACGCTTGGCATTTTGGACCCAATATTCGATCAGACAAGAGCAGCTTAAGATTCAGTGGTTGTTGATGAGTACTGTTGATTAGCTACCTCCGTCTTGTCTATTAGGAACACTTATTCGGCAAATAATCCTTGTTGTATCATTGCGCGAAATTCTGAAACAAATAAAAATTAACATATAGAACAATAGAACCAATTATGTAATCTCTCATGCACTAGAATGCAAGGATTCAAGTAAAACTTTGATATAACAAATCTTCAAACAGGTTATTTCAAAGCCAGAAAGTCTGATTTTTTTCAACTTTTACGTGTCTTTTACCCATAAAAATAAACATAATCTGTTGAACTAATCTATTAATTTAGATCTTCTTGATGGTCCCTGTTAAGTTCATTAGTATTTCTCGTGTCGACCTTCACTATTCTGTCAAGATAGTATTTTATTTCTTATCATATTCCCATATAAAGCACGTAACATGCACAATAATGCTTATAAGTGATATATTTTCTGTCTTTCCAAATCGCATTCAGTTTTTAAAAAAGAAATTGTAAACACGACAGAAATACAAACTTGGAAGCACTTTTTTTTCCTTTCCAGAATAAAACAATAAGATATGTTTTACATATTCGTTATTGATAAGACAAATTGAATTATTTATGACAAAAAGATGCATTTACTAATCTATTATGACAAGAAAATTCAAAGTCAGAAGCTGTCAAACCAATTCAATACTCCCTTAACAAAAATAAATAAATCAAACAATGACTGAATGTAGGTATTGTAATGAAAAGCCAATTATTTCTAGTTTTCACCAGGCATATAATAGAAATATTTGCTTGGACGCCACCTAAAAGATAAAGTTTCTAAAGATAAGTTAGTCACTTATATGTCAAATAACCTGCTTGGGTCAAAGTATTATTATCCTTAGAAAACTGCAATAGACAACACATTATCAATAACACGAATATACAAAATCGCAGCAATGTTGAAGAGTTCCACAAACATCCTGTAACACCCTCTTCCTTTGAACTGAGTAATCATAATTAAAATGGAACTGCCATACACTGCTATTTCCTATACAAATTAATATTTAACATTATTATCCCTTACGGAACAATTGTGATAAGCAGAGTAACACATGTTTTATCGACTTTATAATGTTCAATATTTAGAAGTGTAAATAATCTCCATTGATAATTAGTGGTAGAAAATTAAAGTGTCATTACTTTTATATTTAAACCATTACTGGTTAAAATAGGCTAAAGCTCAAATTCATGAAAATAAAAAGGTATATTGATTACATGAGTGAAACCGTGTAAGACCAAAGTGCTGCAATTGCTTTATCATTGTGTCATAAACTTAGACAATTTACGTAGATGAAAATTGACGGTTGTCTTATATGATAAGAATGATCAGAATAGACGTAGTCCTGTTGAAAAAATAAACCAAAAATAAATTTATTAAAAATGGTTCCTCTCAATAAATTTAACTATTATGCGTTAGTTCATAAGTCACATTCATTCACTCCAGTTTAACAACTACAGTGATGCTGCCATTTTCTGTATCCACCACGGGGAATGTAACCCCAGATTTTAACGCGTTTTAATTACGTATACTTATCGCTGTCCCACCGAGGGACCACTGGTTTGTGATCCGTAAGAATAGGTTCTCTTGACCTCTTAAGAAGAGCTCATTTTCGACAATGCCTAATACTCTGAAATTCGCTGGTCTGTCCAAGATTTCCAGCCGTTTATGGTATCTATAGCTATATCTAACTGATACCATAAACGGCGGTAGAATCATCTTTCATTCGCTCTTATGATAATTTGATGTTTTATTTCCAATGCACTTCACAGATGAATAACAAATATACAGATATACTTAAATAAGGGCCTTTATAAGTTCCACTCTGGACAAATTGAGGTTGAAGTTTTAAATATACGCTGAGTTTCCACTTTATAATAAATCTGTTTGAAAACGTCCTCTACACATCTTAAATTACTTGCCCCATTAAACGAAAAAAAAAACAGTTGTTAATAGCTTCAGTTGACCTGTATATAAATGATTTAAACATAATACTATTTTCTAATTTTACTATATTTCACGGCTCAGTGAGAATATTAAAAGAGCAAACCCGCTGTTTTGTTCCAATGAAAAACAAATGTTTACAAACAACTCTCCAAACAGTAAGTTATATTATTACCTAAAACGGTACCATTGTACTGTTTGTATCATGTGTGTGTGTGTGTTTTTTTACAGTACTCCCATATAAACAGAAATTTATAAAACCTAAAATAACATCACAACATATACTAAGCAGATTCAGAATAAATATATTTTGAAGTCCCATAAACAATAAATGCACGAAAATACATCCATATATATATATATATTACTCGTGTATTCTAATTTTGGCTATCTATCTTAACTACTTAACTATCAATTCATCTAATTTTAACAGTATTTTTCCTTCTCCATCCTGTCTCCCAGCAGTTGTGATGGGCTAGCAACGCTTAAATACGGGGTTAAATTCTCCCAGTCAGTTGAGAACATTTAGTCCATTCAGTGGCTTTGGGTTAACAAACAACAACCTTCGCTATCCTTCTTTTTTCTCTCTCTATAAAGAGTTTGTTTTATATCGTTTTATTTCTTTTTAAATAGCTAGATTAATTAAAATTGATAATTAATTAAACCAACAAGATTTTTTATCATACAACCACAACTAATTATGTGTTGATGTTATTGTTTTTTTTTTAATAATACGTTTCCTGAAACAAATGCAAGTCCTACATGTTGGTTTCAATTAGATTAAGAAAATGTATTGAGTGAAAAGTGAAAGAAGCCTTGAACGATTGTGTTTGAGATAAGATATGAATGATTATTGAGAAACGCACACAAAATTCCATTGGTTTAATATCACGTTTAAATATGCATATCAGTTTAATAACCTATTAATGTTGGTAATACGAGTAATAAAAGCATAATTATTTATGAAACACTTCAAAAATTAATTCCTCTCACAAACATATTTATTTACGCTTCGTAATATGTTTTCATTATGATCAACTCAACAAAGTTAAATGAAGACTTTTCGCTTTTTACTATGTCCTTAACGGTTGAAAATAAGTACACTAGCAGCTCTCTGACTGGTGATTTTCACATCTATCTCACCTAGTACTGAGGTGAATCGCCTTTATAATAACTTAAAACTGGCGTACCATAAACTCCATCACACGCAGATTGTATACTTCACTTACCAAAAGGGATATCTACAAGCTATTCACATATCTCGTCGAATAAGGAATGTATTCCAAAGAGTTGCTTACTTGGACTGAAATACAGTTAAAAACAGAAATAACTGAAGCCATTGTCATTACTTTTTCATAAAGCGAGATAGGTGGATTGTTACAATCTCATGTAGGAATGGTGGTTCTTTGCCCATCTTGGTGAATATGGAGTATTATAGGGTAGACTTAATCGATCATAACATTGCAGATGACAGTAGATGTTATTCAAGGACTCAAAACTCAGCTTCTTCACACGAGAAAGTTCTCCATATCATTTCATACTTTCCATTTAAAGTAAGCAGAACACGTGACAGTTTTTCTATTGTTCTTCGCACCATTTAGTTGTATATAGTAGAAGTCTGACCACTATTGAAAAAATTGGGTCAGTTGGAACATCTGTTGCATTTCACGAGCCTGTATAATCCTCTTTTCTGTTAGTCTCTCTCAAGTGTTTAGTGACACAGTTTATCCTAGTGATAAACGTATTCCATTTCGATTATCCCTGTTGAATAACCTTAATGGCATCTTGATGTCTCTGGGCAGCCTATCAAAGAAACGGTATTTGATATTAATTCTCCTGCTAGAAAGACGCATTCTTATGATGATTTTCTAAAATTTGGAGCCCATAGTTAGTCCTATCAACAGTCGTTTTTTTTTAATTAACCACGTATTTATATGTTTAAATGCAAATGTTAAAAATCAAAAACATCCACAAGCACTACGTGATATTTTTCTAACATTCTATAACAAGGGCTTCTGACTGCACATATAATCTATCGTAATATATCTTTGTTCACTGAAATATAGTTTATCATTTATACTATATTTTAATCGCAGTTTGAACTTAATTGATTTAGTTAAAAGGGTAAATATAACATAAAGTAAGTTAAAATCTATTTCATCATTTTTTTTTCTTTTTTGCACAGATAGCACATTGTGTAGCTTTGTACTTAAAAACAAACAAGCAAATAAACAGTTGTTTTTTGTTTGAAGTATTAATGAAAATGTCGATTTGTTGTTTGTTAAAACCAGTTTGCATCAGTTTATTATAAGCGTATTTGCAACTGAATGTAATTAGTTCTTTTTCCGCAAAAAACTATGACTTATAAAAATTTGTAAAATATGATTGTTTTGAATTCCGCACGAGGGCTATTTGCGTTAGCCATCCCTAATTTAGCAGTCAAAGACTAGAGGGAAGGCAGCTAATCATCACCATTCACCGTCAACTCTTGGGCTACTGTTTTGCCAACGAATAGTGGTATTGACCGTCACATTATAACGCCCCTATAGCTGAAAAGGCGAGCATGTTTGGTGGGACGAGGATTCGAACCCGCGACACTC
>NW_013665675.1:383248-388908 GCF_000517525.1 Limulus polyphemus | reverse complement strand
AACCATGATACTCTACCTATTTTTTCTAAAAAAAGTAGCTCCGATTGTAGTCATCAAAAGATAAGGATACCTACTGAGGTCCCTAATTTGGAAATGCTGATTAGAGGGAAAGGAAGCCAGTAAGCAGTATCTTACTACCACGTTAATGGACTGACTGTCACTCTTACAACACATTCATAGCTTAAAGTATGGGGGATATTTTGTGTTATCACACGAATTCAAATACGACCCTCTAGCTTGGAAAACAAGAGCTCTACCACAGTGCCGACACGTGTCCTTTATAGTAATATAAAGGTATTCAAGGCAAACTTTAGCCTAACTAGGTCTTAGTAAGTATAAAAACATACAACATAACAAAACCTTACTAGAGATGTGAACTACTTTTATGGCACTGATGGTAAAGCTCAGCATTACTATAGATTTGAAATAAGGTAGTAAAGATTACTTCCGTATTTCACTGAAGTAGCTTCTGTGCTTGTTTGTCAATTTATGTTTTATAGAAAACTAGCTGGAGTAGCCGTTTGTAACAAAGGATAGGAAATTGAGATTCTATTTTTTTTCTTAACATAATAAACATTAAACGTGCAATAAAAATGCATAAAGATACCAATAATGAAAAGAAAACATATTGTTTTCAAGAATTATATCAATAAGAAATTATATAGGGTTCCAATCCCCCCTCATGACCTTCCACATGTCATCCTGTATCGCTTTGTCAAGTTTGGAACAGATACACACGAAGTGTGTGTGTGTGTTCTTTAAACGCGGTTTATTGCCTTTAGTTCTCAAAATATTTCTGCTTCTTAAATCGAATAGTCTTATGTAAATGAAAATATTGTGCTACATTTATCGCTCAGAGTTGAAGTAGATTTGACAAAGCTGATATCATTACAATATATAAACTCTATAATGAAACATCCTTTCACCTTTCATACTTTAGTTCCTGTTGATTTATGCACTTTATGTGGCTCGTGCTTAGCATATCAAAAGTAAGCATTCATAGAATTCTAGAAAATTTTCATAAACGTCCAACGACATCCATCTTGTACTATTAATATGAAACCTTTCAAGTTACAAGTAATAAAAACCAGTGGAAATGGAAACAGCCAAGGCATGTGAAACACATCTATACTGTATTATTAAACATTTTTTTATTATTCAGCTTTAGAACTTATGATAAAGGTAATCATTACCTCTGGTTCAAAATATCAAATCCACTGGATTACAATAACAATCAGTCAAACTATATGGGAAATTATAGATGATAACTAAAAACAACAATGCCATAATTTGGCTCAATGGGAAGTCTGAGGGCTTATAACGTTAAAAATCTGGTTTTGATACTCGCGATGAGCACAGCATAGATATTTAATTATGTAGCTTCTAGTTTAATAACAAACAAACAAGTACAAGGGAAATGTTGGTTGATTTAAAATCATTGAATCATTATATACTGTAATCTACTATTTAATTTTATAAATAGCTATCTGTTACAATTTTCATACAATCCCGTTCCATGTTTGTCATTTTAAACTCGATTTTAACCAAAAATATTAGTAGAGTATTTCGTCAATTGAGGAAGTATTTAAGCTTAGAATAGTGTAAGTATATTGGTAAATATAACTTTATAAGCAAATGCGTACTAGTCAGGTGTTCAGAAATGTAAAAATAAAAACGTAGAACATATATAAAATATTTAACTATATTTATGTATCCGAAATTACTTAATTATTTTTTTTTACCTCTTGGTATAGGTAAGCCGTTTGTGAAACTTCCAATTTAACGCTACTGAGAAAATATTTAAAAAATACCAAAGAAAAACTATCATCCCCTCTCTTCGTTTACGTCTAATACATATCACGCATAGGAACACCACGGTAATGGTTTATCTTTATCATGTTTTATCTTATCTTCAAACGTTGCGGGATCTGAAAATTGCACCATCAACAACCTGCAATCACATAAGTAAAAAATGCATAAAATATAGAAATACATTAGCAAATAACACGGTATTTTAATACACATGAATTATCTAAAAAATAGGGTCACTGAAATAAAATGGTATTCACTGAGATCTATAATATATAATTTGTGAATGAATAGAAAATCTGGTTTGTTCAATATAAACAAAGCTGTAAAGAATTACTATATGTTTATTTGAGGTCTGTAAATTTCCTTCTGTTAGCAGTTTTCGGTTTCGTGATTCTGGGGTTAGACGTTTGAATTTATCGATGGTAATAAGTGGTGGTTGTTTTCGCTTCAATTGTAGATAAAATATCATTTTTGGATTTTAATCGACTGAATAACAAATATTCATAAGATGTGTCTATAGAAAGTTTCTACTGGGATGTATACCAGACCTTCTCAAATGTATAACATTTGTTCGAGTTATTTCTTATTCTACTGTAATATTACCATCTTGCAAAACATTGTTGAATATAGTGGTTATCTCTCAATTTTAGTGGAAACTATAATTTGTTTTTCTTGACAAATAAAATAAATCCTGCTAAGAAAACGTGTGCTGTTCCAAGATTCCTGCGAAAACTTATTACTCTTTCAAGGTTGTAAAGTGCTTTTTTGAAAATTAAATTTCTAAAAACAACAACAACCAAGCTTTATTATTTAGAAGTTAAAAAAAAATGAATGGTTTTTCACATATTCCTTACTGATTCAAAACAAGTTTACACATAAAGGCTTATTTGTATAGGGAAACATATTACTCTAGAAGACTTGTATATGTAAGACACGACGATTTGTAAGCATAATGAAAAATGTTAATACGTACTACATGTTTCGATAGAATAATGCTTTGTCGAAACACGTACTATGTATTAATATTTTTCTTTATGCTTACAAATCGTTGTGTCTTATATATACATAATTCATAAGTTGTGATGACTGTATAACTACATGACAAAACAATAAGTAAAATCAATCCGAAAAAGTTAAATCAGTTTGGTTTTGTGCATAATTTAGTATCCTTCGCTTTTTACTTATTATTGTTCTATTGTACAGTGTAAAAGTACTAAAACAATTTAACTTGTATTCTGTGGAACATATTTCTGGTGTTTGAGTGACTACAACAACGTCAAGTTAAAACTAGCACAATCATTATGGATTAAAAAAAAACAAAAACGTAACGCAAATATTTTGGGTGATGCACGATTTTTATGTGGAATATTTTTCATTTTTTTATAAAGAACCGAAACTTATCTTCAGAACAAAACAGTGTATTTGAATAGATAACATTTTCAAATGAAAACCATATGTCACTGTTATGTTAGAAATACACAATTTGAGTGTTTACATCGCTACAGCAAACGTGTTATAGTTCAAACAAGTTTCTTGGGGACACATTTTTGTGTTCATGTTTATGTTCATTTACAACACAACGTTTTTTACAGTGCAATTTCACAATGTACCTCGTCTGTTTGTTTTCTGTGTTACATTATTTATGATCATTATTGCAAACAACTACAAATAGCATTTGGTAGGTTTTATTTGCTTTAGAACAAAGCCACATTGAGCTATCTACTGTGTCCCTCCGATTTCAGCGTTGTAGGTCCGTAGGCTTACCTCTGTCCCATCTGGATCTGTAGGTTTCGAAATGTTTGACGAAATATCACGTTTTTGTTATATTTCGGTGGTGTTCCACTATGTAATAAGATTGAATTTTACCATTGTTTTTATAGAAGATTGTTCCTCCTTACACTTTTAATTTTAACACTACGTATTCAGTGTCGACTGTGAAATGCAACTCTCGTTGTAAATATGTAGATATTTCGTTTATTTGAATTATGAATATATTCAGAGTAAGTACGAACATACGGAATTTTTAACTTAAGGATTTCTTTAAAAACATTTCTCGACAATGTAAAGCAACTCAGCAATTTTGAACGGGTTTTGAAGCTCATTTCCAATGTACATTAACAGTACAAGTTAATATAAACCGACCCAAACTTCATTATATCTCTATAGAAGTTTTCCCATTTACTTACTCTGAAAATGTTCTAAATTTAACTGTTAAGTACAGAATACAGTAGGAACATTTAGGGGTTGTTTAGTGTTTCACTTTTTATCATCTATGATATTTCCAGTCAGTGACATCAACAGTTACAAACGTTAGTTCGGAGATTTAATCCATAAATCTTTTAAACATAGTTGGATGTCGTGTGGACGATTTTACCAACATAATACAATCGCTTATGAAATATATCAGATATGCGTGGCAGTATTTCCCTTGAAAAATAATGAGAAATAAAGCTCTAGTTTTCAAGAGATATCCCTGAATACTTTCTCAAAATCCTAGTGTAATGATACTTCATCATCTTGGAAAATGTGAATCACATCTTATGGTAAAAAAGAATAATACTAGCTTTTGTTAAGATGGTTACCCTTCCAATATGTCATAATAACGCCACGATCTTAGTTTTAAAAAATCAGTTTAACTTTCAAAATTTTATAAAATACTCATTTTTTTATCATTAGTTGTGATACGTTTTCGTATCTCTTTCAATCGCCTAATAACAAAAATATCGAAACGTAAAGTAATGCTTTTATTATTATTTAGATAAACTATTTTCAAAAATATTTGTTTGTTTAAAAATGGATCAAGAACCTGTTTGATGCAAAATCAATAGTGTTCTTGACCATGTCCAATAAATACAAACGTGTTTCTATTAAATATGTGTGCCAGGCAACTCTTGTTTAGTTAATTCTGAATTATATTAATACAGTAAAATCAATTGACTCATATCTAAAGCAATATATGTTTAAACTTAAATTAATAAAGGTATATTTTGAAATGTGTTTGAAATCAAAATTTCAACAAGTTGAAATAAAAATAGAGAATATTAAATATGAAAAGCTGTATCAACTAAAATGATTTTCATCATTTGGAAGGCATTATTATGATAACTTAGGAAAATATCCTAGCATTTATTTTATTATGCAAAGGTCATCAGTTGAAAAAGATATACTACAGGAACTTTTTTCTGCTGAAACTGTTAACATAAAATGGTGCTAGTGTAAACTTATAAAAAAAGATAAAAAATATTCTCGATATTATATTATATATATAAGATTCGTTCGTCATTAGATCATACAGTCTTTAAACAACAGCAAGGTTAATTACTATTGTTCTCAATGCCCAATTTATATTTGGTTAATTATAGTTTTGTATAACAAAACAAAAAAATATATATAAACAGAACAATTACAAAAACAAAATAGCTAAACTGTTCCATATAGACACTAGCTTTGGATACCTGCTATGAGCTTTTAAGGTGGAGGCATATAAAGCTTTAATTTGTTTTAATTATATGTTTGAAACTCCGTGAAAATAGTGTTCAAATTGAATACAGTGCTTAAGATGCTGAGTTTGAAGAGCGTAGAATAGTCAAAGTTTAAGATTTAAAGCTCAAATGCAATTAAGGTGAGTAATCAAAAACTCTAGTCAGAGTCAATAAATAATCTAGGTGTTAGTTTCTGTTATAAATAATCTAGGTTTTAGTTTCTGTTATAAATAATCTAGGCTTTAGTTTATGTTATAAATAATCTAGGTTTTAGTTTCTGTTATAAATAATCTAGGTTCTAGTTTCTTTTATAAATAATCTAGGTTTTAATATCTGTTATAAATAATCTAGGTTTTAGTTTCTGTT
>NW_013665675.1:368811-382212 GCF_000517525.1 Limulus polyphemus | reverse complement strand
TTTAGTTTCTGTTATAAATAATCTAGGTTTTAGTTTCTGTTATAAATAATCTAGGTTTTAGTTTCTGCGATTTTTTATATACTCCATTGTCTCTTAATGCCAATTTGTTCTAGCTATATAGAAATATAAAAAAAAATAATATTGATCAAATATTGTATCTTCATATTCCACGTGCATATTTTAAGGGAAAATAAGATAATTTTGTGTTATTGATAAGAAAGTGCAAGGGAAAGCGTGTACAAGAAAAAAACATCAATCTCAGTTGATCGCAACTAGTTTTATTTGTGTCATATTTGACAAATTGAATATCAATTCAAACGTAATGGTAGATTTGAAGTTCGCAGAGTTTTTCTTTTAACCTTTTATAGGTAAAGATGTTCATATTTCATTCTTATATCTTTAAAAATTATTCAGTAAAGAGATATAATTTTAAAATATTATACATGTTTTGCATATTAATTCAACAATTAAATATACATATGTTTATCGTTAATCTTGATTTTCGGACACCTCTGAGAAGCTTTAATAAAATGTGCAATTATATGTACAACAGCTATGGTATGTAAGGCTAAAGTATAAATGTTATTTTATATTCTTAGGAGAAACACACCTAAGGGGGATTTAAGAAGTTTGGCAGTAACCTTATCATGTAGAACCAGTGAATGTCAAATCTAGATAAATCAAACAAAAATGGGCGTCAAGCCGTTTTATACAGATTGTCGTTTTATTTGAAAAACAAATTTTGAGCTAAAATTTCAATAACGCCATAAGCAGTTTATGCAGTGTTTGCTTATTCAACAAAGTGACATTTAATGCTGACTTATGTAAAAAAGTATAAATGTAATACATATCTAAACATATTCCACATTTTTCAATATTAAATTTGAATATTTTACAACAAAAGAGTTTTACACAAAACAAGAGTAACGCAATATTGCAGATTTAATTGACATCTTATGCAGCGTAAACTTTGTAGGGCGTGAGTTTCTAATGGACCACTCCTTGTTACTTAAGATGAACAATGTTTCGCTTTCATACTAAATCTTTCTGTTGTATCCACCTGATAATGATGTGTTAAAACTTAATAACCATTATGTAAACTTATGGCAAAACATTAAAATAATCACAACATTAGTTCTGTATAGAACTTCACCTTATATATATCTAATATAATTTACACATCATTTATTTGAGTATGTTTGACACAAAAACATTAAACATTTATTTAATCTATTCGATCAATTATTTAAATAGAATAAGTAGAAAACATTATATAAAATCGAAAATGAGCATTAAAGATATAGCTGTCTAATTATAAAATATTTATAAATCGTTGCTCTAGTTTCAAAATATTAAAATGCCTTCAGTATGATACCAAATTCTTAAATACTCCTTCTACACACAAGGGGTTTGTTTGAGTTTGTCAGATTTAAATCACAAAAAAAGTGATATGGAAATGCAAAGAAATAAATGATCACTGGAAATGTTATGGAAACAGTGAATAAAGTGGAATAAAATACAAACATATATCGGATTGCTCCCCTTCTCTTGTGTGAAAATGACTTTCAGCAGAATACAATCACGTATTCATAGCTTACCTTATATGTCGCTTTCAGTTAACTCGTTCCACATCAACATAATTCCAATAAAAGTACAGGCAGTCAATATATTCCCAACGATGGTGTAGTGAGTGCATTCGTGGCTCAGGAAATAGAAATGCCACATTAGAAACATGTATAAGTTAAATTAAAGGCTACTCCATGCAACAAATTTAGACGAAACATTTCAGTAGGAACCCTGTGGAATAGCTGAAGAGAGTAAGTTACACTAGTACTGTTCATAATAGAAGCAGTCAAAAGCCCAAACACTTTAAAATGGATTTTAACTAACAAGATATATGCTCCTTGCGTGAGACACGACAAGCTAGTAGAGGTATTGTTAAAACTTAGCTGTTAAGTACAAGGTGTGTATGTTACCCTCAAAACAGCAAGACATATAGCTTCTTAAAATCCATTGATTAGCGGAAGTGGACATTAGACTTTAAAACAAATGGGATGAGCAAAGCTGAGGGGGGTAATATTTATGAAGAATTCAAGTTCAAGTTGTTTGTCAACAATCAACGATAGTTTGTACTTTGACAGAGGAGAGAATAGTGTCATGGTCAATGTAAAATTTCTACATTGACACATACTGAAGTACTAGTACAGGTTTGTATTGTATTTCAGCCAGTGGTGTCGAAGATTTACACAAAAATGATGACGGACTGACACCTGTTATGTACTAGAAGATTGTTATCATTATGTCGTTTCATGTGAACAATACCTGTTGGGCAGATATTCGTCTTCCCAGTGTTTGATCCCATGCATGCAGCATATATGGTGAAACGATACCTGGCGGAAAAGAGAATCCAGTTTGATACACACAGATGGTAAGATGGAATAAACAGGAAGTTTATTACACCCGATAACCTTGCTTAGAATATTATCTTTTGATGAGTTTCTGGACACTTGCATGTTCCTTCTTCAGTCAGAGAGAGATTCAAATGTATTCCTCAAAAGATGACTATAGTTTTTTTGTGGGGGTCTTTTTAGACTATAACATATAACACTAAAAATCGTAGACAATAAAAAGTTTCTATGTGAGAAGGTTGTAAGTCTGTTCCTTTCGTACTATGCTAATTTTCTTACTTATATAATGATTTTTCTATAGCTAACATATTTTATGTTTTTAATGGACACAGGGCTCACACCTATAAATTCATATAGAAAATCATTGTATTCCATTTCTCTGCACACAATGGGATTATCATACGTTTATCGACATTTCAATTCTGAGCTACAATGATGTACTGGGTAGTAACAATGTCTTCCTAAATTTATCCCATGACTAATAATAGCATTAAGGCACGTTGTAGTAAAGCAAACATATCTTTTTTTTTTCAAAATAGATTTAAATCTATTTAAATCTAATACTATATTTTACAAAACTTCCCAAAATAAAATATATAATATCCAAAAGGAGAATTAAAAAGGAAACTAAACTCAATAAGTAATTCTAAAAATATAATTAAGGTGAGGTAGGTAATGGATAGCTTTGGTTAAGAATTATTTTGTAATCTATTTTCTTCTTGGACGGAAATTCTGTTTACTTATTAGTTGTTGTTTTTTTTTCCATTAGTATAAACTGCAAATGGTTTATTTCTGCTCCTCTGTTTCTTTTTAATTTTGGTTTTTGTCTTCCGACATGTAGTGCCTTTTGTATATTTCTTATTTTCAGTTCTTCTCTCTCTGTCGACCACTCTGTATTTTTCCAGTCTATAGTATTTTCCATTTAATTTGTGTGTTCTTTCAAATCTTGTCCCACGTATCTCACTGTCTTCCCCATCTATTTTGCTCCACTTTGTATGATATTCTTTTAATTTACGGTATTTGTTGTTAGTTCATATGACGGATAGATCCATAAAAATAAGATATCCATCATATACAGAGACATATCAAAAGTAAATAGACACCATGATTTTTTTCAATAGTCATTTATCTCACATTATCAACTTGACAAAAATGTTTACAAATGTGCATCAGTACTTAGTCGATTTGCCACTAGCATTTTTCAGTGCTTTGATTCGTTCTGGCAGGGAATCGATGAGTTCTGCAATTTTCTCCTGTAGGATCTTGACCCAGGCTGTTTGCAAAGCATCAAGTAGCTCTCCAGGGGACCTTGGTTTTCTGGAACTTCTTCTCACTGCTCTAGCAAGTATGGCCCAAACATGCTCGATGGGATTCATATCAGATGACTGACTTGGCCATGGGAAAACAATCCAAGGTTAAAATTTAACATAGTTATGTGTTTAAAGTGCTTCGTGAAAACTGAAGAGAGATATTGTTATTAGGTCCAGTTCAGTTTCGTAGTTAAGCTTGAGTGTTAAAAATTAACTAACCTCTAAAAACAAAAACATGTACAATCAGCAAACGTGAATGAAAACAAAAAGAACACTCTCCAAAACCAAACTCTATATTAAATAAGCAACTGAAAAATATATCTAAAATAAATAATATCAAACAAACTTTCCAAGTCTCAATAATAAAGAATATAATTTAAGCCAATAGCCATCTAAAATTTTAAAAAATACAATAATATATCCGGCACTATCTGTCTTTAGACGCACGTGCTATCCGCATGACTGAAAGTCTTTCTGACGTCAACAAGGGGATGCCAAACCCATAAGACATCTGTGTTTACTATGAGGAACGATTACTGTCGTTATCTTAGTGACTCACGCACTCCCGCGAATAACTAAAGCAAGAGAATCTTAATAGTTGTCTTGAACGACAGTCCATATTAAAGCCAACACAATGCCAACAAAAAAAAAGTTTGGAAAATTTTATCTACGACCAGAAAACAAATTATAGTTCCATGATTTACCACAATGGATTCGGGGTGATTTGAAAAATACATTCATTTTGTGCTTCTTGGAGAGCTTCTGCATACTGTAACTGTGTTTGGGTATGAATAGAAAAGATTTGCTGTAGTTCAGCTTTAATGTTGCAGTATAAGTTTTTCTACGAACTGCTCCTGGAAATCACCTTTAAAAACAATGGATAATCAGCATACATCACCAACAGGGTACCCAGTTATTCCTGGGGATATACATCTACCCTACTAACCTCTCCTACCATCTAAATCTAAGGAAATCGACAAACTTTTCGAAAGAATTCCCCAACAATTCATTCAAGGCACAATAATGGCCTGCTTAAAGAAGAAGATAAAAATGACTAAAGATTTAAAATTGAATTTGGAAAACTACGATCACCTCTATAAGTACTCCCCACCCAGCCTTACCACAGAAAAAAAAGAAAGTAGGACAGAAACAATTGAATAAATTTTAAGACGTTTCAAGACAAAAATCTCCAAACATAGCAATTTTTAGAAAAATCACCAATCTCAAGTACAGCATACCGAAATGTTTTCAAATATCATATCCAAGACATCATGTTCGATATTAAAAACCTTTCCGAAAAAAGTATTATTAAGACTGTATGGGCTTGTATGGAAACTAAGAAAGCCAAACGGCAACCAAATAACATGGCTGAATTGTGAGAAAGTTTGGAACGATACATCGTAACAATACATTAATAAAAACAAGGTTTGAAGTAAGTACAAAGTATTAATACATCGTACAGCTCATTCGCTTTTTTTTTCTGTAATAATGTATTGTAACGATCATAAATTGGCAGTTGAGTTGTAACTCATTGTTTTTACTCCTTTATGTGCACCACCTGTACGTATCCATTATTATTTTCAATACTTTATTTTGCATAATTTTAAATATTTCCAATTTTTGAGGATAACATTGATATATAAATATCGAACTCTGCAACGTAATTATGTTTCTTTGTTTGTTTCTCAAAGAAATCTTTGTGAAAGGTGTTAGCACATTTCAGTTTAGTACAAACCAAATATCTTTAAGGTTGTTTTATATAATTGAAATATTTACTATTGAATACAAACAAAAATTCCAGATAAATAAAACTTTTAATGCAACCCACGTTTGAACTTAGATTTAATTGTAGATTATTAACCCTCGATAAAGACGTAATCAAAATGTCGCATACGTTAGAAATTTTAATTATCTAGAGCTTGTGGTTTTATTTATCTTAATAATAATTTCTAGAATGCAGTGTGCACTTAAACATCTGAATTTAAGTTTGGTTTGTTTTGAATTTCGCGCAAAGCTACACGAGGGCTATCTGCGCTAGTCGTCTCTAATTTAGCAGTGAAAGTCTAGAGGTAAAGCAGCTAGTCATCACTGCCCACCGCCAACTCTTGGGCTAATGTTTTACCCACGAATAGTGGGATTGACCGTCACATTATAACGACCCCACGGTTGAAAGGACGAGTATGTTTAGTGGGACAGGGATTTGAACCCGCGACTTTCAGATTGCGAGTCAAACGCTCTGAATTTGAGTAATAGATTAAATACTCATGAAAGCTTTTTTTTTAAGTATATCTATGAAACTCCAGTGTTAATAATATTGCTTGTATGCTTTTTTCTGAGATCACCAAGAACGTTCTTAAAAACATTCTGATATAGTTAACTATTCATGCAAACATTACTAAAATAAATGAAAGAACTTTTAACACAAATACGTTATCTCTGAATACTGTATTACGTGCTCATCTGAAACATATTGCCTGCTTACTAATCATACTTTTTTAAAAGTAATATTTCTCTAACTCATCTCTATTTGATAACGGCTTAGTGATGTAATGACTATCATATAATGCAGCGTATTGACAGAAGACAACTTCACTGTTGACTCTTATTCCCTTGGTAAATCTTAGTTTAAGCTAATTAAGTAACGTTTAATTTATGTCTCAAATGAACATTTGGTTTTAGTTTCTAAACTCGTCAAAGACATTTTAGCTAACTTTAAACTCATATTTTTATCACAGCTTTACAAATAATAATATTTATTCTATGAAGACATTTTAGCATGGGTGAATGAATGGAAATCCGTGCCTACGTGAGGCACTAATCTTTTTTTTGCCCTCTATCTCAATAACTACTTGTATCTTAGCTGAAAAAGATAAATCTTTTTTTTTTATTCTAAAAGTAGTTTTCAAACATCCAAGTATATAAACTGTAAAGTTTGATTTTTACAATTTCCACCATTTTTCATAAACTGTATAATTAACTGTAATTTTTGAGATATTTATCATTTCCTTTTCCGATTAAGGTTTATTTACTTTATTTTAATTATGATCAAATCAGTTAAAATGGAAATATTTTATGTTTTTGTTAATGAATTACAGCTAATTTATAATTATAACCTTTAATGACGTGAGAATTTAAAATATGTATTTTGGGCCATACTGGATTTTCTTATTTTATAATGAGCTTTGTTAGCACACGTATTGGCTTCAACTAAGTTATAGTTAAAGACGTTGAAGCTGCAGTTTTGCACACAAAAAGCATCAAATCATAATGTTATTTTCGGTTAATTTGCTTGTAAACATTGGATTTCGCCATATTATTTGCCGTAGCAAACTTGTAGCTTTTTAAACATATGCTGTTTATTGTTGTATAACCTGTTGATTTTGAAAATGTAACGATTTGTAAACATAATACAAATATAAATTCATGTCTGAATAAAAACAAATATAAGCTAAAGCAGTGATAAGTTTGAATTCCATGGGAAGAGCTTTTCTAAAATTAGATAATATTTAAACAAAATGTGTTATTTTCCATAACTGTCTAATTCTCAGAGTGACTTAAAAAATATATTTGTTTATTAAACACTAGTAAAAATACACACGAACTTATTTGACGTTTTTTACAGCTACCAACTGTCACTTTTAAGACTCTGTACAGTTATTCACACTAAGTATCAAATTTATACATCGCTACTGACGATCTAATAGTAATGGTTCATATACTGGGGAAAGGGTGATTGTCCCGAATCGCAGTTGGTAACCACATGTTCCAATTTGGCAATATATCATTTCTCGTCAAATCTTCATATTCTAAAGTTGCGATCAATATCCACTATGTTAATATTACTCCAATTTATGGAATGATCGGTAAGAAACACATAATAAATACTCGCTGAATTTAATATATTGGCTGTCGTTACAGCATTTGGATGTTCGTTAATACTTGGTTATAATTGTGTACTTACCTGTAATTTATAGACGACTCCAGGTATTTTGATGTGATAATCAAAATGTTTCGCCATTATAGTATGGTTTATATTACACCAGTGTTTAACAGATAAATTTATTGTGTACTTACCTGTAATTTATAGACGACTCCAGGTATTTTCATGTGATAATCAAAATGCTTCGCCATTATAGTATGGTTTATATTACACTAGCGTTTAACAGATAAATTTATTGTGTACTTACCTGTAATTTATAGACGACTCCAGGTATTTTGATGTGATAATCAAAATGTTTCGCCATTATAGTATGGTTTATATTACACTAGTGTTTAACAGATAAATTTATTAAACTATTTTCTGGTGATTTAAATCTTTTTTTTTTCTTGTGTTATTTAAGAAATTTAAAGATTTCGGGCAAGGTTTCTTTTCATAACGATTTTTAAAGGAAAAACATATGCCATAATATGACGAATTATTGCGTTTTCTAATCTGACATTCTGTTTAAGAAAACGTATTAACTTATTCATACTCAAACCCAAATAAAGTAGCCAGTAAAACCTTCCTAACGGAAACTTTATCTAATTTCACACAGAAGAAACACTTCATGCATGACGTTCATTTCCTCATTAGTCTGAATCATGTCAACCACGAACAATTTGAAAATAATGCTATGTTCATCTATTATGTGGTATTGTCTTGTGTGGATATTATTAAAGAGGTTATTATCAATTACTATTTTGCATAGACTCTTAACTTGCAATGTTTCGTCTTTGTTCGTTCGTCTATAATGTGGCATTGTCTGGTGTTGATATTATTAAAGAGGTTAATATCAATTACTATTTTGTATAGGCTCTTAACTTGCAATGTTTCGTCTTTTTTCGTTCGTCTATTATATGGTATTGTCTTGTGTTGATATTATTAAAGAGGTTAATATCAATTACTATTATGTATAGGCTCTTAACTTACAATGTTTCGTCTTTGTTCGTTCATGTGTAATGTTGCTAGCTGTACTTTCGCAACATCCAAAGGAACTGTCAAAATGTTTGTTTTGTATTAAGCACAAAGCTACACGATGAACTATGTGTTCAGTACCCAACTCAAATATCGAAACACAGTTTTTTAGTGTTATAAGCCTTCATGATTACCGATAACCGGGAAGTCTCTCAAAATATTAATTATGTTTCTATTTAGTGATAAAATATTTCATTGATCTACCATTATTTTACGGCATGATGGCGATATACAATAGATAGTTATAACGATTGATTCTTGACTCCCAGTAGCTCAACGCTAAATCTGAGGGCTTATAACAGTAGAGCCGAGATACTCCTTTGTGTAACTTTCTGATTAAAGACAAACATAATATTTTTATGATTTAATAGTTTTGACAGAATTCCTTTCATTTTGTACTTAATAATTTACTTTTCTTTACAATGTAAATCTCGCGAAATAATGAATTTGCTAATTATCTAAGCGGGAACTGCCGTTAAACATAAAAAACATGGAGCAGTGTCTGCTATTTTATTTGTATTTAACTGGTATGTTCATCTTACCTTCTGTTAGTTGATTTAACTACAAAAGTTTTTTTTTCTTTCTCGCCTCCTTGTTTTACATTTTTATTTCAAGTTGACTTAGTCGTAGTAATTGCATTGTACATTATTAACTTCCAATCTCCTACAGTTTGGTTTGTTTTGAATTTTGCGCATAGCAACACGAGGGCTACCTGCGCAAGCCGTCCCTAACTTAGCAGTGATAGACTAGAGTGAAGGAAGCTATTCATCAACACCCACCGTCAACTCTTGGGTTACTCTTTTACCAACGAATAGTGAAAAGGCAAGCATGTTCGGTGACAAAAATTCGAACTCGTGACCTTCAGATTACGCGTCGAGTGCTCTAACCACTAGGCCTAGTCTTCTACAGATCATTTGGACGTACGTAATTAGCTTCTTCAAGACTTTATCAAGACTGCGGCGTACAAGCCGCCAGTTACTTACACGAAAAAAAAAAGGTTAACACACACTCATATTTATTCACAAATGTATATTTCCCTATAAATACTAATGGTTTTAAAAAACCCAGAAATTCGAGTGCTTTCGAATAGTTAAATGTTCTTTTTTGAAAAAGAATAATAAATATTCGAAAGCTCTCGACTTTCTTGGACTTTTGGAATGTACTTTATTTTGTGTGTGTGTGTCTGTGTATATGTAAGTGATTATTTGTGCTAATTATTTCATAGCTAAATCTGTATGTTGTAAACCAGCTTCTAGTTAAAACTACTAATTATAAAATTTATTTGGGATCATCAGTTGGGTAGCCCAGCTATTAATGACGTTTAATAAATATTAATAAAAGTATTCGGTTGCCGTTTCTTATCTTACGCTAAGGAATAATGACGTTTGTTTAAAACCCTTCTCTGCATGTGGTTCTTATATAAGTTTATTTTGTTTACACGTAAGGGTTCAGGGCGTTTTTTTTGTTTGTTTTTTTAGACACATGCCAAAATGAATTTGTTTTAATAGACTTATAGCTTTTATATTTGTAACAAATTAGACGAGGTTTCAAGCAACTATTTACAACAGATCTTCAAAAACAATATCCTTTCGGAGAAACAAGAAGGGAAGTTGATATCGAACACATTACCAGAGTACAAAATAAGATCCCTAGATCAAATTATTTCTAAACACTCGTTTGAGTTTGATAGTTCTAATTAAACTGAAGTTATTTACTTTCTCTCTCATCATAGCATAGCATCATATTGGGATTAATCAACTGTTAGAAACCATTAAGAAAAACAGAACATGATTGCCACTGGTTAAAATGAAAAAGTAGAAATCTGTAAGTTATCTCTAACAGCGTTATACCCTATGACTAACTCTGTAGAGTCCATATGGCACTGAAATACTTACATTTTTTAGCCTTGTAAAATAGCATCATATCTGATTCATAGTTTTTAAGAAACCCAAAATATATGATAAATTTATTTATTTTGATCTTTTCACCAACAATTTCAACAAAGAACGAATTTATAAATGAAGCACTGACTGTTTAAAATCGTTCTACATAAAACATTTAAGAATCTACTATGTAAAAGTAAAAAAAAAAATATTATTTAAGTATCAAAAAAGTAAGAATAAGGCCATAATATATTAGTTGTATCAAAGTACACTGTAGTTTTGTGTTTTGTTGAAGTTTGCACAATGCTATTAGAGAGCTATCTGCGCTAGCCGTCCCAAATTTAAAGGTGATAAATTAGAGCGAATACAAGTAGTAAATGCCACTCATCGCCGACTCTTGGTTTATTTTTGCCAGCTAATAGTAGAATTTACCGTCACATTATAACGCTCACACGGATGAGCATGTTTATTGAAGGGGTTCGATCCGAGGACCTATAGAATACGAGTCGAGTATCCTAACCACTAGGCCTTGTCATGACCCCTGTAATATAGTGTAAAGCAGTATCTTCGATTAAAAAAGAACACACATAAAAGTTACGAGCTTCAGTATAGTTTGGAAAGTCTCCTGTCGTGCTGTATACATAGCTTCATTATAGTTAGGAAAGTCTCCTGCCGTGCTGTATATATAATAAACAAATAATACTTGTTCATTTATAAACATAAATATAAAATAAAACATGTTAGATGAGAAACATAAATATTTACACTCTATTGCTGACTAAACCTCTTATTCCAGTTTTAAATTGCAACAAGTTTGTAATTTCACCAAAGTAAGTTCACTTTTAAATTGATTTAGGCGGTGTAGTCGGCATTTGAAAAAGACCCTTTGAAACTTGAATTTAAATTCAATTTATGTTTTTATAAAAGAGCAAAACATATCGTTATATTGAAAATTCTGTCAAATAATTGTAAGAAACAATATATCTATGGTCTAAGTCTCTGAACAAAGATAAGTTTCATTTTCTCAACGTCGAAACTTTAAATATCAACCAGAAAAAATACCTGAATATATATATATATATATCCTTTTATTAGTCATTTGTCTAAACAGATACTGAGAGAAGAAAAGACACATTTCCTTAAATATGCTTGTCCATGGAATAACTTGAAAAATTATATTAGTAGTATAAATGCTTCATAGTCTTCAAATACCTACATGAAAACAGACTGACTCAAATACCATAAAAATAAGGTTCAAAGTAAATGACACAGCCTAATATTCTAACCATGTACAAATGTAGTTTATAGTTCTATCCGAAACTTCATGCTAATGAAGGTACGTGAAAGGCATGTCTAACATTTTTCACCATAATGGAGTATACCCTTAACGCGTAAATTGGGTTTCGTTTTCAAAAATTATATAATAATTTTAACTTAATAAAATTGTTGAATCGCAATTTATTTCATAATAAATTCACAAAAATTCATATAAAAGTTATTGTTCTTATTCAATGAGCGATTAGACTTTTTGAGAACACTCGTTCAGATTGAGGTTTATGATTTGAATTTTTTAAAATATCAGAATATGATTTGAATTTTTTGTAATTTTCAAAATATCAGAATTGTATACAAGAGAAATAGGCAAATGTTTTAAAATATAATTTAAAAATTTTAAAGCATGAAATCAAATAAATATCTTATTCCTTGATTCTTATAACTTCCCTGGCAATTTTTTTTAACAATATTCTTTTTTAGTCATCTTCTTATCAACTCATTCAAAAACAATATTTAAAGGGATTTTAATAATTTTTCTATAGTTTTCGTTATTCAGCAGTTATAAAATTTTGTGTTACAGGTCTCTTTTTATGTTACGAAGAGTATGTATTAATTATTTTTCTTTCCTAAAATTTTTCTCTCGAAGTTTGTGGTCTGATGAAAGCAAAGAAAGTTTTGTGTCAGTGATGGACATACACATGCAGCATACGTTCACTAAACTACAAATGTCATTCAAAAGAGGGCCTGGCATGGCCAGGTGGTTATGACGCTCCACTCGCAATCTGTGGGTCGCGGGTTCGAATCCTCGTCACACCAAACATGCTCGCCCTTTCAGCCTTTGGGGCGTTTTAATGTGCCAGTCAATCCCACTATTCGTTGGTAGAATATAGCCCAAAATTTCCCTCTAGTCTTACACTACTAAATTAGGGACGGCTAGCGCAGATAGCCCTCGTATAGCTTTGCACGAAATTCAAAACAAACAAACATACATTCAAAAGATAAATAATACCGATTTTTTTTCAATAAAGAAATTTCATCCAAAGTATATCGATCTTTAAACACTCACAATCCTTTTTTTTTAGTAGAGGAGATACTCCTTTCCTTATTTTAGAACTCGTAACAGTATCTACATCTTTCCATTCCAATGTCTCGAGTGACAAGCCACTTTCCGGATATTGTTTGTTTGTTTTAAAGTTAAGCACAAAGCTGCATAATGGACTACCTGTGCTCTTCCTACCACGGGTATCGAAACACGGTTTCTAGCGTTGTAAATCCGCAGACATACCGCTCCGCCACTGGGGAGCGGTCCGGATAAAAATAGATAAAAAGAACCCGCTCCTTAAAGCAATCAGAAGTTTACCTGGCTAGTTGTCTTAACTGAAGGCGATACATTAAAATAGCGAAGGTTTCAGCTATTTTACTTAGAATTTTGAGATTTCCGATATTCCGAGTGATTTTATCAGTTTTTTATCGCTTCTGTATATATATATATATATACACAGCGTGGTCACAAGTAAATGGACACCACCTTTTCAGAAAAAATGAAATATTTCCTTCATATTCACATCAAT
>NW_013665675.1:357449-367862 GCF_000517525.1 Limulus polyphemus | reverse complement strand
TTCATTTTTTCTGAAAAGGTGGTGTCCATTTACTTGTGACCACTCAGTGTACATATATAAGCTATAGTATTAAACACCTATACCACTAGTTATAAGATTAACTTTGCTACATCCTCTCACATGTTTTTCTTGTTGTGTTAAACTGTCCTTTATAACTTTGCCTAATGGTTTAGTCAAGTCATCACTCTAATTTCCATCTGGTTAGAATAATTATTTTAAGAAAACATCCTCCATCTTCTTTGATGGCTAATTCCTTGGTTGTATCATTATCCGTTTTTATATTCCAATCATAAAGACAACAGCCTGACGATTTGCCGTCTGTAAATAAACTTGATATATATACCCACACTACCAACACTGATTTTTGGTATTTGGTTACACTATTCTGGAAGTGGATTGTTTATCTAAATATTTCCTACATGACACTCGGGACGTTCCTTAAAATAGTGTTAGACAAAATACACACTTTGTGAGAAAAGCAGAGACACTAGAACTAAAGTTTAATGTGTTAAAAAAACATTTTTTTAAATCAAACTAATTTGATGTCATTCTACCGAACGCAATGTCGTTCTTCTTTTCAGTGAGAAAGCTAGCAAATCAAGTCTGTACATGCACGCATAACTACTACGGTATTCTACCGAAAACAATGTATTTCTTCTTTTCAATGAGAAAGCTAGCAAAACAAGTCTGTACATGCACATCTAACTACTGCTTGTCAAAAATGTTCCAAACAACTAAGGTTAACCATTAAACCCCTGTTGTTGTTGTTATTTTCTATCATTTATCTATTGTATATTTTTTTTCATATATTTGCATATTATTAAAACGTCAGTCATAATATTATTTGCTCATTCAGTTTAATTTGTCTGTTAGTTAAATTAAATAATGTATACATGAAATTTTAATATTTTGAAATCAATAAAGATTTTTTTTTTCCGTTTAACAACCATTTTCAAGAAAATCAAGATATATATATATATATATAACATTATAAACAACTATATTGGTTTTTTTGGGGCTACTGTGTAGCAGACATCGGTAGCACTATTTGTTTAAGCTCTGATATTGCAGTTTCGAGGAATCGAATCCTATGTTTAGTAAGCTGACAAAGAATTTTTAGAAAGTTATTTGACGCCATAAAATAAGAGAAAAAAAAATCACAATTCCATATTTTAACAAACACCGTAGAACTCAACAAGTAGTTAAATAAATAAACACTAGCCCATAATAATTTACGAACATCAAATATCAGTCAAAAGTCGTGGATTCTAAAATAAACGGAGAATGGTTTTTATAACACAATAAACTGAACATTTTCATTCTACAAGTATATATATTTTTGTCTACATGTATGCGACGACATCAAACTGAATTTTTGTTGTATTGTTCGTTGTTTCAAATGAGTTAAGAAAGCCATGTTTAATATGTACAGTTAAATTAGTGTAAGGTAAGTGTTATATGAACAAACATGTTTCGAAATGACTACTGATCGCTAATAAAAAAATTTATAGGCTTAAACAATTATCGAGATTGTGTCAGCAACGTTTCCTTGTTTTTGTATTCCATCAATAATGCTAAGAAAGTTTCTCGATAAGAAAATGAAAATGTATGAAAAATTACCATATAGCTGCAAAATACACGTTTGTTTGTTGTTGTTGTTGTTGTTTTTTTTTTCACTTAAATCCACTAATTAGTTTTATGGATGGATATTGCAAGTCGGAACAAAGACATATGCTGGTAAGTTCACTTTAACTATCATCATGTACACAACTAACCTAACGTAAACACGTGGTATTCATAGTAAAATATCATAATTTGGCCTTAAAGTATGTTTGCTATTCAGCACAAAACTGCGTAATGGGAAATCTGTGCTGTGTACACCGCAGAGATAGAATCCCCATTTTCAGCATTACAAGTATTTAGACTTGTATCACTAGTTTTAAACTAAGTTTCACGTAGATACTATCGTATTACTCGACGACTGCATGAAAAATACAAAGAACCAACAATTGGTCAGGTTCTTAAAAACTGAAAATTCAAGGTAATTTCTAAATTGTTAAGTAGATAAATATAACTCCAAAGATTAGGGAAATAAAGTTTATGAAACCTCTTATCTAAATACGTCGAATATAGGTTTAGTTTTATTCATATTAAAATTTATGAACCTGTCATTATGAACGCCAAATATCAAAGTTTCTGCTACATTGATTATCTTTAAGTTTACGATGAAGACAACATATTAATATGCTTAAAGTGTTATAAGAAGAAACTAGAAAGACAAATTAAAATGAAAAACAGCTGCATATAAATGTATCTTTACATTGGTTCATCAAATATTCTCGAACGTTTCATAACAACATCAGTACGTTTATTTAATAGATTGTGTTTAAATCTCAGATAGCCAGGATAAAAACTTAAGTAGTTATATTTTACTAACGGAGTTTCGTATCATCTGCTGACATAAAACTTAGCACAAATATACCATTATCGAAATAAATGAAGCAATTAAGTCTAGATTTATTACAGTTTCATTAACATATAAAATTTGAATTTTTTTAAAGCAATCACTCCCTCTCCCAGTATTAGCCTCATTTTAGTTAATAGCAAGAAACACCTGTAAGTATAAATAATATTAATAACCAGTATTTAATTTTGTAGTTTTGTATTTGCCTTTATGAGAAAGATGCTTAGGCTATCTGCTACCATCCCAAATGGAAGGCTACTAGCATCAAACTACCTACCACCCAGCTTAGGGATTGACAGTCACTCTTTTAACTCATTAACAGCTTAAAATATAAGAATATTTTGTGGTATCGCAAAAAATCGAACCCGCTATTTTTCCTTATTATGCTCTAGTTTCAGACTTCAATGCGCCCAGAAATCATTTAATACAAAGGTTGAGTACATTTTGTCAAAACGATTTGGAAGCCTCACCATGTCGTTATAGTTCATGTCACCACATCCGTTTATGCTCTATCTGACGACCGTATATCTTGACAACAGCTTTGCAGCATAGCTTCCATTGCAAAAAAAAAAAGCTGTCATGTCCAAAGCATAGCATTTCTACCTGCTGCCTTAGATAATATATCTTGTTTACCAGGACGATGGTTACCAAGCGCCCATTTTAGCAGTCCAATCACAAATAAATAGAGTCTGCTTTCATACGGAATAAAACAAATACCCGTTTCGTTCTCTAGCTGTTTAAGGTATGTGGCGGTTGAACGGTTGACCTTTATGTTTATAGATTCTTCCCTGTTACAAGACACCGCATTTATGTGTGCCATAGCTGAGATATAACTTGTTGTATGTCTCTTTCTGAGTGATTCTGGTGTTCCCAAGTTGATCCACATTCTTTCCTTTTCAAATTTCATTAACTACAAGGAATACCCCATCTTCTAAGTCCCCGGTTTTAACACATCTTTATGATCAGAATGCACGAAAGTTTTCAGACAAAAAGATTAGATGCATACTCGTCCAAAAAAGTGATAAATTATAAATGACATTTCACTACCTACTCAATGCCAAGGAATGTCAAAAGGTAGTTCTGCTATATGCAATTCAACCGCGACTATATATATCGGATGTGGTGTCATGTAGCTTGTTGACTTAAATATTCAAAATCATTGAAGAAAGCTAGTTTAACTATAAATAAAAAAATATTCGGTCATTTAAATTTTCCTGCTCTACCGCTAAATCTTGATACACAAACAAGAGGGAATCCTCAATAGTCGCAGCACTTGAAATTCTTTTAGGCAGGATTAGATTAAATTAATCTATGAGACCTTTTTTTTCCTATTTATTAGCTATATTTTTGTGCATCAGCAATACGATACCAAGCGTGGGGTGCGCGTATACCCGATTAGATTTTATTTATACTCATTAGGATCTCTACCAGCCAACCCTCAAATTGAAATTCTTTTAGGCAGGATTAGAGTAAATTAATCTATGAGAACTTAGGCGTGGCCAAATACATCAATTGAAGAGGTTTGACTTCCTGAGTCCAAAACTATAACTGTATCTCAAATCGGTCAAAAAGATGACGAAGCTATGAGCTAAAAGTTTGTACTTGAAAATAACGTCAAAGCCATTCTATGAGCCCCTATGCCAGCGGCTAAAAAAATACTATAAAATATTCATGAAACCAGACTTTGACAGCTTTAAAGAAGTTGAAGATTGCTATTATTGTACAGTGAGGTAATAATCTTGTTGAAGCCTTTCTGCTTAATTCCCTCCTAAAGCTTTTACTGGCCCAAAGTCATAGTAAATCATTTTGGCTGCATTATATCAGGGCTTTCACACTTCAAACTAGTGAGAAAGAGGGGGAGGGGGATTGATAATCAATAACCTAGAATCCAAAATTCTATAAGTTTGTTCGATAACTGGAGCCCCTCCTCCCAGTGGCACAGCGGCATGTCTATGTGGTGGGCAGAGCACAGATAGCTTTGTGCTTAATTACAAACAAACAAACAATCGATTACGGGAAATGTTTATATCTGGGTGACATATTTAAGGGTGACATATCTTATGATATAATAGAAGATATGTGAGTAAAATACGTCTAATAATTTGCGTCTTTAAACTAAGAAATAAGTGCCAATGTTTTACAGATTCTATTTTATACTTTTAAATTCTAACTATGTGTGAGTATTGGTTGGTTTCTATAGCAGAAACTTACATAATGGGATATCCTCACCCTGTGGAAAATAATATCCCAAATTTTAGAGATGTAAGTCCGTAAACTTATCGCTAACTTATTTGGAGGGGGGTAACAATAGGAATTGGATTTTCCCAATTCTTCTCAATCATTTGCAACCCATCGATTACCAATTGTATAGCCCTGTGATGAAGACGTTTCAAATAATATTAATTTATCTGTATATATGATGACTGTAATATATCTTTATTAGCTTAACCTTTCGTACAACATAATATTGAAAAATAGGTGTTTCATAATAGTTTGTATAATATTCTCAAAAATCTTTATATATATATGTGGAAATAGGAAGATTTAAGAAGAGTATTTATTCTCAAAGTGATGTATAATATTCTATCTGCAATGCTCAGTTAGAAACACAGTACACGGTTTCATTTTAACAGCTGGCTACAAACTGAAAGTTAGTCAAAAAATCGCTAAATGAACAAAGGGGAGAAATCTGCTATTTTATACGTAGGAATTTTCACAAATATTTTAAAGCGTGCTGGTAGAACAGGAAAGACATTAATGTTAATACTTTTCTCCTTTGAGATTCGAAGCTACATTATTCAATCACATGTACAATAATGTATGTTGGCAAATTATAGTGTGTTTAGTTCTTCTACCGCTTTAGTAGTAAGTGCGCCATTATCGTGTGCCAAGGAGCCTCTGCAGTGAACGTAAATCAAAGGATGCCGCTTAAAGAAGGATACCTTGATGATGGGAGGCCACGTGATTTGTGACTGCATAGCCGCAGGTTACACAGACTACCACAAGAAGCGATAGTTTCGTAGCCCGCCGCAAGAGGGTGAATAGTTCCATCAGCAGATAGTTCTATATTGTGGCGCCAGAGTACGCCCTATGAGTTGAATCCATTGACGTTGACGTGCTTAAACCTGTAATCACCACATAATGAACTTTGATTACGAAACTTTCAGACACATTATTACTTCTACATTATTTTACGATCAATTTTATACTTTATAATTTCACTTCAATGTCCTTTTATTCAATACTGAAAACAAAAAATAAATGTATAAAATGTATAATTTATGTATTATAGTTTAACTTTATGTATAGTATAATTCAGGGTTTACACATAATTATTATCCAAGTACTAGTTGAACTTACACTCTAATTAGTCCTGAAAAGGACTGTGTTTTTCTTATAAACATAAAACATTCCAGACCTATAATATATATCGTATGCATCACACTAATGATACTAGCTACAGTGTGACTTCATAGTTTACATACATGAATACACATACACCAGTTTATCTTACAAGTACAGAGTTTTAAAGAGGACTGTTTTCATATTAATCTAAAGCATCCAAACTATAAATAGTTACCCTATGCATCACACTAACTAAAGACAATACAATATTTCCAAAACGAAAGTGATTTTATAAAGGCAGTATTACTGTTTGAACTTCTATTTTTTAATTTGTCACTGTTTATTTATCCTTGTTTACATTCTTAAGTATTCTAATATTTTCATTTTATTCTCTAGTTATTAAACCTGTCATCAAAGGTAAAAAGTTTTTCTAAGTAAAGATTGTTCAAATGTAGCATTTTTCTTAACAAATCAAATAAATCGTATATATATATATATAACACTCACAATATAATTGTATTTCAGATAATGTATGTTTCTCATAGATCAATTTCAGACACAAACGTAATGTTTTTTGTGTCTTTTTTTTCAAAACATTTTTTCTTAAAATATTAATCATACTATCGATAAAAAACTATACAATACTCGCCATTTACGTTTTTCAAAAAAAGCAGCATTTGATCACAATTTCTAAGTTTTTTTGAAATCACTTACAAAAAGAAGGGAACATATTAATTCTGCGTTGGCTATAAATCACACACACACACACTATTACTATGATAGAGATACTGTACTATGAAACCAATGCTGCCTATTCTGTCACAGGTTACGTGATCTCCGCCCCCCCCCCCCGTCATCAAAAGATATCACACTGTGCGGAATTCTTTGATTGATCCCTAATCACAGACCATTGGGACAGTTGTTCTGGACATTATAGTGGGGCGTATAATACTCACTTTACGCTCTCTGCCTTTCGATGCTCCTGTTAAGTGATAATTTAAAAAAAAGAGTGTTGCCATTCTTCTAAATCTTAAATTATTATTTGTGATATTGTTAATTATGCCAATGATGTTATAAACTAGAAGTGTATGTAAATGTAGTTTGAAAAGCCAAAAACTCAACGTCGTATATAAAGCTATTGCAAGCACCAGTTGCTAAACATTTATAGCAAAGTTATGGAATAGATTTTTACAGTAGTAATTCAGTAAACTGTAATAAAAAAATCAATATATTTCCAAAATGAACTTAATTTCATAAACGATTGTTTTCATTAAATTATTTCATAGTGTAAATAAAATAGGGATGCTCGACATTTAACTCAAATTCTAGTCTCGGTCAGGCTTTCTTCTTTATATGTATTTCTTTTTTTGGATGTAGAAACTTGCACATTACTGACAGAAAAGCAAAAAAAGAAATCTTTACATTAAACTTTCATGATGGCCAAACTATTTCAAAAGTGTTAAAGTATATGATACAATAAAAACTTATTTTTGTTTCTGCGAAAAACATTTAAAGGTATTTCTCTACTCCGAATTCCAGAGCTGTACTGCTGGGCTAAACCATGCCCAGCTATAGAAGTAATGTCTTCACACTATTACTATATTAATGGAGTGGTGACACTCATGGATCCCATGACAGAAATGACACATTACAAACGTGTACAAAGTGAAAGCTACTTCATGCAACAGATTTAAGGAAAATTTGTTATTTCAGTTAAGTATCGCGGTGTGTTTTCTTTACATCATACACGACAATCTTAAGACAGATGTTCAATGGGATGAGCGAAGCTGAAGGAAAGTCCTATTTATAGCTGAAACCGAATTTGAAATATTTTGACAACAATATGTGACAGCTAATACAGGTATAGAGAGTATAACAGTATTGTTACCAACGTAAAATATATATATACAGTGAAACATACTGTAGGACAAATACAAGTGTGTGCTGCATCTCAGCTTAGTGTTAAACGTCTACAAAAAATGGTGGTAGCCTAACTGCTGACAGGTACAACTAAGTTTTTATCCTTCATGCTATTCTCTCAGGAAAAAGACAGTGATCTTAAGCATTCACCAAATATAATAAAAGGATGCCTAAACAATAAAAGTTATATGAGATTATTAGGAAACCTAGAAGGTCAAATGGTGAACAAATATCTTTGTTGAATTCTGAAGAATAATACAAACAGTTGTAGCAATATTTCGAAATAATAAGTAGTAAACTTTTGGAAACATAAAAACAAAATACACTGCTCCGTTTAAAAAGAAAAAAAACAACTTGTTTGACTTTCTTTTGTGATAAACGTGTTTGTACGGAAATTAAAAGTATATGAAATTAAACTCCTTATTCTGAGGATTGATTTACCTCAAAAGTCAATTATGAGACAAATCGTTATGTAGTTTTCAAAACTACGACATTATTTCTACTCGGGGGTTGTTTGAAGCTAAGCACAAAGCTACACCATAGGCTTTCTGTGCATTATCCACCACGGACATCGAAACCCGGTTTCTAACGTTGTAAGTCTGCAGACGTACCGCTGTGCCACTGGGGGGGGGGGAGGTCGTCTACTATACACAAATAAATAAAGATTACTTGCAATATTTGATAAAATTCAGAAGGTTAATTGCCTTCACTTGAAGTATGATTTTTCACACTGAATACAATATACGTATTCGTAAATAACACCTTCTGGACCCGACCTGGCCAGGTGGTTAGGGTGCTCGGCTCGAAATCTGAGGGTCGCGAGTTCGAATCCCCGTCCCACCAAACATGCTCGACCTTTTAGTCTTGGGAACGTTTAATGTGACGGTCAATCCCACTATTCGTTGGTAAAAGAGTAGCCCAAAAGTTGACGGAGGATGGTGATGTCTAGTTTTTTACTGCTAAGCTAGGGACGGCTAGCACAGATAGCCCTCCGTAGCTTTGCGCGAAATTAAAAGACAATAACAAAACAAACAATAAATACCGACCACATATACCACACATACATATACCCATAAATCATTATTTATGTAATCAAGAACATTTTTAATATAAATTTATATATTAATGTTCTAGGTGAGGGTTTCTTTCATTTCATGTACGTTCAAAGTGTTTCTAAGTACCTTTGCGAAGTGAGTAAATTAGAAACATTTTTTGTAGGTTTATCTTATAAATACCATTTAAATTCTTCGTTATAATGTGATTGCTTTCGTTATGTGGTAAATTAACATAGGTTTAACTTTTGAGATGTGGATTCACTCTGTAAATATTCCAATATGTTTATTTTGTTTCCGGCTTGATATTTACACGTTTATTCATTCAAACTAGCGACTCCTCCTAGAAAAGAGCAGGTATAGTCTGAAGTTAATGGCACTCGGTTCGCAATCCGAAAGTCGCGGGTTCGAATCCCGTCCCCGAACATGTTCGCACTTACATTCGTGGTATCGTCGATAATGTAAGGATCAATCCCACTTTGCGTTGGTAAAGAGCAGCCCAATAGTTTGCGGTGGGTTGTATTAACTGCCTGCCTGCCTTTAGTCTATCACTTCAAAATTATGGACAGCTAGCGTAGATAGCTCTTGAGTAGTTGTGCGTGAAATTCACCCCAAAACAACCTTTCTAGAAAAACCGGCATAGCCTTGTAACCAACAAACCCATAGAACTATTACTAGGGACAGCTAGCGTAGATAGCTCTTGAGTAGTTGTGCGTGAAATTCGCCCTAAAACAACCTTTCTAGAAAAACCGGCATAGCTTTGTAACCAACAAACCCATAGAACTATTATTAGGGACAGCTAGCGTAGATAGCTCTTGAGTAGTTGTGCGTGAAATTCACCCCAAAACAACCTTTCTAGAAAAACTGGCATAGCCTTGTAACCAACAAGCCCATAGAACTATTACACAAAAACAAATGTATTCAACAATATAATGTCTTTAAAACTGAAAAACAAATATTTTGCAATGTACATTCAGGTATTAAATACAATACTTAAGTTTATTTCTGGTTGAAAGACACGTTCCTGCTCCTGAAAACTTGTATCATTATCATGTATTAATTTATTTGCCGTTTTTACTTAGATGGTTATTTCAAATGCACTAGACATGCTGAATACAGAATTGGGTAAGTAAAAATCCTAACAAATAATATACTAAGAAGGAAACAAATTTTATGGGAACTCGTGGTGGAAAATTTTGGGAATTATAGGTTAAGGATTGTTTGATATAAATTATTAATGATATTGTTATACTAGGTGGATATATTTAATCCTTAGATTTTATCAACTGTCATTTGAGAAGTATTTAATGAATTAGAAATATGAGCCCCTGATAACATCATGCTAGAAATACGAGTCCCTGACAACATCAAGCTAGAAATATGAACACCTGATAACATCATGTTATAAATATGAGCCCCTGATAATATCAAGCTAGAACTATGAGCCCCTGATAACATCATGTTATAAATATGAGCCCCTGATAATATCAAGCTAGAAATAGGAGCTCCTGATAACATCATGCTAGAAATATGAGCCCCTGATAACATCAAGTCTAGAAATATGAGCCCTAGACTAACATCATGTTAGAAATATAGAGCCCTAGATAACATAAGCTAGAAATATAGAACTAC
>NW_013665675.1:307198-357428 GCF_000517525.1 Limulus polyphemus | reverse complement strand
TATAACTATGAGCCCCTGAACTAACTATCAAGCTAGAAATATGTAAGCTCCTGATAACATCATGCTAGAAATATGAGCCCCTGATAACATCAAGCTAGAAATATGAGCCCCTGATAACATCATGTTAGAAATATGAGCCCCTGATAACATAAGCTAGAAATATGAACACCTGATAACATCATGTTATAAATATGAGCCCCTGATAATATCAAGCTAGAAATATGAGCTCCTGATAACATCATGCTAGAAATATGAGCCCCTGATAACATCAAGCTAGAAATATGAGCCCCTGATAACATCAAGTTATCGTAAATCTTACTGGATAGAAAAGAATGTCATAACTACAAATAGCACGATCATTTTGAACTTAGTCCTAGTGTAGATAATTCAGAAATGATTGTTATTTGTATTTTTTCTTCTTGGATTTGATTAGAAGAAAGTTTCTATCACGATTTATTCAAGTTGTTTGCAATATTTTAGATCATTATTGTTTATTCGCTGATGTTCTAGTGTTTGAAAAGGAACTTCATATATTTTCCAAATTGATAGATGCATTATATGCGTGCCTTTTAAAAGAAGATCACAAAATGTTAACAGGTATTTACAATTTGGAAAATAATAGAATGTAAAATTCCAAATATACTTCAAGTATAAATCACATAAGTAATAGATATGCTCGTTTTCAATACTCCACATGGGAATAGATAAGAATATTGAAGTATAAAATGAAACCGGAATCAGTTGAAGACTTGCACTTTATTAAAATTATTGATCCAGGAAAAACGTCTATGCACCATCATCCATTTACTTTGTTGTGATGCAACGTTTCCTGATATTATATGTACGAGTACAAAAATATCAATTATTAACGTATCTTTTAGGAACATTTTCATAGAATGCTAATGAAATGTATTCATACCACTTTTAATTACACGGTATTTAATACTTGAAAACCCAATATACGATTAAATAAGTCTAATTCGTAATTAGTTAATAACTGAATGTACTATACAGTTCTCAGTTAATATATCATGATATTTGCAATATACATACTTGAGGAGAAAAGCATTGTCCGCAGATGTTCAAACGTTTAAAATCCCATTTTTTCCAATAAATGTTATAAAAGATATTATACGTATTAGTAATTGGAAAGCTTCTTCAAAAGCTACCGTTGCAAATGTTACTGACAATAGTTAGTAATACTCGAAAAAAATTATTTGATGATCTGTCAACACATTTTCTTGATATTAAAGCTTATTTTGTAAGAAAATAAAGTAAAAATCATGGTGTTTCTAACACTGATGAGGAGTGAAATTCTCCGAAACTAGTCTGGCTCACAGACACAACCCAAATGAAGGAATAGACCATTCCAAGCTTTTACTTGTTGTTAAACAATTGTTTAAACAACTATATTCAGGTTAGCAATACTGATAATTATTTTAGTGTAACAGTAAAAATGTTTCCGAAACGTAACTTGAAATAATTGTCGCGTTCTGAGACTGAACCCTGCACATGATTACAGAAATGCTATCAAAGCTGTGACTTATAATTAATATTGTATGAGTTAAGATACTAAAAAATGAGCAGATAAACATTTAGCTCTTTCTTTTCTTCTGGATAAAGACAAAATAATATCTAACTTACCAAATCCCTCTAACCAGTAGTGAAACTATTAATTATACTAAACGCGACCTGCAAAACATTTGCGATAGTTTTCATGCCCTTCACTTGAATTTTCCTCATTCTATCATTTTCACGCACGCCATTATAATCTTTCTTGACGGCATTATTTGTTAGATTGATAAATCCTGGTCTATTTGAATATATATAATAGTGAACAGGGTATGAAATAGTTAGGAGCGTTCAGTGTATGACAGTTTGAGTTGAAACAAAGAAACTCACAAACACGAAGAATAAAACCTGTAGTGAAGTAAAAAGTACCTAAATGATGTTTACATCAATCTATGAAATGAACTGAAGCTAAGTTATTGCAAAGTAAAGTAAATGTGAAGTTGTACTGAAGGCAAACTTAGCTGATTATGCAGAAACATCTGAATGCGTGTTCACAAAGTGATAAGCATGTAGTTTTGAACGAATTGCACATGCGAATTTTAGGTTTAAATATGGCGAGAAAGCTCATAGAAATTGTATTAGGTGTAATGTTCATTTTTTTAGGAAATTACATGTGGGTAAGTGTTGTTTGTGTGGAATACTTTGCAAATAAAAAAAGAAAGTTGAAATCGAAGCCAGTCATCCCGTGATGACAACGACTTGTGTCATCGTGTACCATACTCGTTGCACGGAAGAGTTTAACTAAGCAAACAACAGGTTATTCTGTATTGAAAAGCCAATATGCAATCCGAACTCTTTGGACAAAGGCCTTTCTAACGATATGTTAAGCGTTTAATCGATGAATCTGCGATAAAAGATCTAAACAGACAAACGCAAGCGTATTGTTGGTATAGACATATTTTCTGTATCATAAAAAAATTCCAAGACAGACTATTTCAGGTTTAAACCTTATTAGTCACTATTACTTTTGATGTAATCAGTGTTAGAATATTCCGTTGTGTATACACTGAGATGATTTTTTTTATTGTTGTTGTTAGAAACACATCGATTTTTACTTTGTTTTCTTACAAAAATAAATTATGATACCAAGAAAATGTTAGAAAAATGTGTTAACAATTCATCAAAGAAATTTTGGGGGTCTTCAACAAACTTGAAAACTGGTATTGACATTATTCTGGTTAATTCTTAGCCGTCTTCATTAGGTGTAAAGGAAAGCCAAACTTATCTAAGCCAATTTTCTAGTCAGTGGAAGCACGGCAAACTCTCCTGCAGGACATGAGATGCGTTATTATTTTTCATTCCTTAGTTGCAAAACAGCAGCCGATATAAGAAGACTTACAGCAGTTTGAGCATCTAGAACTATTATTATAACGGTGTAACAAATTTATCATAAAATATGTCCTGCAATATATAAACAAGATGTTTTGCAATGATGCTAAAACTTTCTTGAAATATATTTACAATTATTGGGTAACAGAGCGTGACCTGTCCTTGAAAGTTTCTTTCCACTGATTGTAGGAATAGTAGAATAAGACACATAAACTAATGAACATCCTCGATTAGAATACCAAAATCTAATGTTTAATCATATAACAACATATATGCATCTACGCAAAGGAACAAAAAATTCATCTCATTATTTTCTATTAAATGATTTCACGCGATGCATGTTCAAGCACGAACGTCCACTAAGTATGCGTAGTTCCATTAGTACGCTTTAGATTTGTTCTATTTATTTAATTGGTATGAAAAACTATTAAATACGATGACGAGTTGTTATAATATCGTGGAAAGAATAAATTCTCTACACAGATCAGATTTTAAAACAACTATTTCAATATATTGGAAATGTGCGATTACAGACCATTCTATAAAACATCTGGAGAAGTTTTCGTGCGAAACGCTAGATTTGTTTCTTTTAATTTTGAATTTCGCGTAAAGCCACATGAGAGCTATATGCACTAGCCGTTACTATTTACAAAGTGAAAGATTAGAGGAAAGGCAGCTAGTCATCATCATCCACCGCCAACTCTTGTGCTACTCTTTTACCAACAAATAATGGGGTTGACTGTCACATTATAGCGCCTCTACGGCTGAAAGGACGAGCATGCTCGGTGACGGTACTGGAACTCGTGACCCTCAGATTGAGAGAAAAGTGTCCTAACCACCAGGCCATGCGAGGCCACAAAACGTTAGGAAACATCCTTATGCCGTCATCAACTGGCTGAGAAACGAGCGTGGCAAAGAAGTTAGTGTGTTGGGCTATGAATCTGTGGGTTCATGGCTTACATTGGTTGCCCAAAAAATAGTCGCTCTCGGCTCTTCAATGTCGTAATTGTATTGTAAGATTGACAACCAAATACCAATATTCTGTTTGAACAGCTCAAGAGTTGGAGGGAAGTGCTGTTGACTAGCTCTCTTCCCTCTAGTCTATCAGTTCACAATTAGCGACGACTAACCCAAGTACCTTTTCGTAGCTTTCAGCGAATATCCTAAACGAGCAAGCGTCCAATCTTTTGGAACAAAAGGAGAATTAAGGTACATTGCACTACACACCAACCCTAATCTAAATAAGAGCGTGCCTTGCAGAATAGCATCAGTAATTCAGGGGAAGGCTGTGAATAAACGTATCAAGAGTGTGGTGACAAGGAACATCAGTCTATAACTACATGTTGTAGGAGTAGTAGATATGTGTATTTATTTTATTCATTTATATGTTTTAGTATACATTGCAAAGATATGACAGAATTTGTATATTTCTAAGTGTAGAAAAGGTCGTAAACGATACAATTCTGGTTATAGATAGCATTATGTTGCCTAAAGAACAGTATAACTAAGAAATTGGTACCACCTTTATATCTCTATTTTAAAAATTTAGAATAGTAAAGTTAATACAAGAGATTAATTTAAATGACAAAAAAAGCACCATAACTTTTGCTATTCTTGTGTTCTCTATTTAGATTTTCGTAATCAAGTGTAGAAAGTAAAGGGATATTTGATTTATCGTTTTAGAACATAAACATTGGTAGAGTTATGGAAATTCCAATATTGTTTTAGAACATAAACAATGGTAGAGCTAGGGAAATTCCTACATCGTTTTAGAAAATAAGCGTTGGTAGAGCTATGGAAATTTCTACATTGATTTAAAACTTAGGTTGTGGCAGAGCTTTGGAAATTCCTAGAACATAAACAGTGGTAGAATTATAGAAATTCCTATATCGTTTTAGAAAATATACATTGGTAGAGCTATGGAAATTTCTACATCGTTTTAGAACTTAAGTAGTGGCAGAGCTTTGGACATTCCTGTATCCTTTTAGAAAATAAAGAATAGTAGGTTTATTGAGATTCCTAAATCTTAGTTGGTATGTTGTATAAATTGTTCATAGAACTTAAACAATAGCAGTGTACTTAAGTATCGCAGAGAGCATCCTACTCCAAAACACACCGACTTACATCAACGGTTCACTTGGATAAAGTACAAAAGGACGTCAGAGAAGAACACTTATTGTCGCTAGTAAAGTATGATTAAGAGTTCCTCAATGATGTAAAAACTCTATAAACTTTAAACAATTCAAAATTCTCTGACGTAAAATAATATATTCATTCGGCTAGATTTAGACTGTTTGTAGTTTTTTTAAAAAGTTTTATATATATATAAATAGGTTACCCCTCCCAAAAAAATGTACCCACTATATAAATATAGTAAATGAATCTACAAGCCGGCAAAACAGATTTATTAATATTTCGTACAACAAATTATCTATACATACACTGCTGCATCATTTGAGATGCTCAATCTGGACCCAACCAGCATTCAAACAATCATGACATCTACGACAAAGTGCCTGACATGCTGTTACACAATTTTCAACTCTGATTCGATGGAAAGCATTTGTAATCTGTTGCTTTAATTTGTCAGTGTTTTGGGGTTTATTTTTAGACATCTTCCACTATGCAATATGTTATTGACAGTTTTGATATTGAATCTCTCTATACCAATATTACCATTAATGAAGCTTTAAATTTAATCGTGGACTTTCTCTTTCCTACTGACACTGAGCAGTATCTTGGTTTCACCCGTAATTCTTGGAACTCTTGTCCTCTCCAAAAAAATTAAATCATTTCCTCTTTAATGACGTTATTTATGACCAGGTAGATGGAATCGCCATGGGATCTCCGCTGGGTCTGACGAAAGCCAATAGTTTTCTATGGTATCGTGAACGCAAGTGGCTAGAAAACTGTCCACGTGATTTCAATCCTATCTTTCACAAACGTTATATTGATGACACTTTCTTGCTGTTTCGACAATCAAGTCACGTTCCTAAATTCCTTTCTTAACTTAATTCCCAATATCAAGTTCACATCCGAACACGAGGAAAATGATTCTTTACCTTTCCAAGACGTCAGGATTACCAAAGAAGGTAAACATATTTCTACCTATATTTATTGCAAAAGAACTTTTACTGGCCTCTACACCAATTTCAATAGTTTTATCCCCAACTTCCTCAAACGTAATCTGGTTATATCATTGTTAAACATAATTTTTAACCATTGTTCTAATTATATTACTTTACACGAAGAAATTACCCTTCTACGTAAACACATGCTAAATAATGGCCACCAGGCTGATTTTCTAGCGAAGATTACAAGCAGTTTCCTAAACAAAAAATTCCAACCATCAGACAATGTGCACACCGTTCCTAAATTCTCCCTCATTATTTCCCTTCCTTTTATGTGTTCACAATCCCTACAATTAAAAAAACAGCTCTCTTCCTTTATAAAAAACTACTACCCTCAAATTCAGCTCAGACTATTATACAGACCTAGTCTCCGCATTGAACACTTATTTCAATACAAAGATCAACTATCTAAACTTCTACGTTCAAGGTTCGTAAGTTCACGTGCATTGGTAAAACAAAACGCCACTTAAAAGCTAGAGTCTTTGAACATTTAGGAGTAGCTAAGAGAACTGACCATCCACCACTTAAACCCATTCTTCGTTCACATTCTAAAACCACGGGTCACAGTATTTCATATAACGATTTCTCTATCATTACTATAAGATCCTCAGACTTAGAACTCTACTCATAGCTAAAGACCCCGACTCTTAACGACTCACAAAACTCTTTGCATCTAAAATTGTTCTCAATTTTCTCACTTAAACTCAGCTGTTGTGTAATATACATATATATATATATATATATAATCATTGTTATGTCCGTAAACTAAGTAAACCAGTAATCATGATATCATATTATAATTTTAGTTAATAATCATCTTTGTATCACGATTTTCAGACTTCGCTGAAGATGGAATTAGTGTATTCCGAAACGCTCGAACTTTGTAAATAAAATGTTTTGTGCTTTATCAACCGTCATTATTAGACTTCAGTTAAATCTGTTTTCTAAATTATTAATTTTCTGTAACACTATTTTATTTCTGCTAGGGTATGTTCTTAGAGTAATTTTCAAGAATTATCATCAATAATTTCAAGATATAATTGGCTACAGGAATAGATCAGCTCATTCCTGTTCCAAAAGTGTTATCCATTTTAACTAGTACACGAAGAGGTCGATTTTTATGAAGCACGTTTTCAAATTGTTTCATGAACAAATAATTAGAGTTGGAATATTCAACGTTATATGCACGGGCTAAACGATCAGGTCAGAGACACTTAGGGTTAAGGTATAGCAATACTTTTGAAACACTAACCAAAATAAATACAACTAGCCAACAGCACTCTCGTCCACAAGGGCTTTGTCTGGCTCTATGAACTGAATAACATGATATTTTGGTTTGTTTTGAATTTCGCGCAAAGCTACAAGAGGGATATCTGTGCTAGCCGTCCCTAATTTAGCAGTGATAAAACAAGAGAAAAAGTCACTAGTCAACACCATCCACCGCCATCTCTTGAGCTGCTCTTTTACCATCGAATAGTGGGATTAACCGTCGCTGCTAAAAGTGCAAGCATGTTCGATGATGAGGATTCGTACCTGCGACCATCAGATTGCGAGCCGAGATTCTTAACCACCAAGCCATAGGAGGCTTTATAACAAGAGAGCCTCTTATTTTCATAACGCGCACACTGCTAAAAGCATGATGCATATTCATCTTTACATCGCTCGATCCGTAGCAAGACACGCTAATCAGTGAGCTACGGTAAAAAGTCATAATATCAGACTTGTTTAATTAGTAGATAAAATAATAAAGAGAAAATCAAAGAGCAGCACTCGTAATTAAACAGGATATTTATCAAAACAGTGGTTATATCAAACAATTACTAATGGAAAGAAACTGTTCGCTGGAAATGCTTAGCAAGTCATACATATGTTTACACGTATAGATATCTATTTGTAAATGAGAGAACAATAACACGAAAAATTAAACGTCAATTAATTTGTTGTATAACTATAATTTTAATACGATATGTTTGTTCGTTGTTAAGCACAAAGCCACATTATGGCCTATCTGCACTATGCCCATCATAAACATACAGACGTATCGCTGAGTCATTAAGGGGGGGCTTTAAAACGATACAACAAATTGTTCTTTAACACAAGAATTTTAAGATATCCATATATTCCAATAAATGGCTCCAAGATTAGTAAAATGCAACACTTCGATAGATATCACCCTATAGCTAGGGTGCATCAGGCCGTCTGGGATACGACAGACACAGTAGTGGTTGAGATGCTATTTATATCGCCAGATTACATGAACAAAAGCGATCATAGTATAAACTAGATTTAGTTGGTGGATCAATCCTAGATGAGTCGTTTGCAAATGAGAATTTGGGTAAGGTTTAATAACACAGTTTTACTTACTTATTTTGACACACATTATTTATATCTACTTACGAACGGCAAAAAGAAAATTCAAAACAAGCTTAAATAGCTAATATGTCAGATATAGTTATTGGCACTTATAAAGATCAGTAAGCTAAATGAATCAAATATAGTCCAGAATACTATGTGCAACGCCAAGTACTTTATCAATATATCGAACATCTTAATAACTATAGTCTATATTAATTAAAAATGGTGTTTTAAAGAATCCATCAATAAAATTGAATGTTGATCAGTGTTTGTTATTATTAGTAAAATTAAAGTAGAGTATGAATCGCATAGAGTAGTATTAGATGTGAACAGCTCAGTGAAGAAAAGCACTCCCCCTATTCATTTTTATGAATGTGTCTTGCACATTTCTGTTTCACAGCATTGACAACAAGATAGGCACATTGTTACTCAAAGCAAAAGTTTTCGGGAGACAGCAGTTCATTCTTCCTGTCATTTCATTCTAATTTTTTGGAGCATAAGATAGTTTGTTTTAACCTGTAACATATTTTATATGTTTTTTATTCATTGCTTGTTTCCTATTTTGATATGAGTAAATATAATTAGTTCGTGAATTCCCTTTAAGAAATCTACTTTGGCACAATACTTTTTTTCTGAAACACATTTGTGATTCTTAAAGACAGAAATAAGATTTTCCTTTTAATCAAGAACATAGCAAAATATGTTTCAACGGGGTCCTAAGAAACTAAACAAAAAGTCTCAAGAGACTACTTCGTTTGTTATGTTACATGTCAGTATTCAATGGCGGGAAGTATATGTTAAAAATATAAAACTGGTGTTAGGAAAGAAAGTCTAACTTGCTGCTCAGATATAAAAAGAAACTTGTCAGAAAAAAATATGAAATGTTAGGGCTTAGTTGATTTTGTTCAAAGTTAATACGCTTCGTGATGTTTATATTAGACAGCATTTAGCTGGGAATTATTTTAAAGCTTAGAGTCATTGCATACGTCATAACATACGAACATATGATTTAGACGTAACAATTTAGATGAAATAAAAAATACCGCATATTTAAAAATTAAAGAACCCATTCAACTGAAATTGTAGCAGTAAAATACTTTGGATAAAATTGTGTTATATCAGGGCTCATATAACCAATAAAATCCACGAACAAAGTTACTTTCAGTAGGCTTAACAAATGTTATTAAAATCAATTTTACTCCAGATTTTTTGTTATCATACATATGTATACTTACACGAACACCACGAAACATGAAGGAAACACTCTATCCAATTATAGCTTAGAGTATTAAAGTATGCTTAGTAAGAGCTGTCTGAATACATTTGTAACTGCTTGTTCATAGGGATATGAAACATTATATATATATATTTCAATTATGATCACGCACGACGAAAAAACCTTCAATTAACTAAAAACTTATACTATAGGGAAAATATTTCTAAAGCTCAATTCATTGCAGTTAACTTGTTTACCTCATTAATCTGATAATTGTATTTTTAATAAAATTATAATTTAGATATTTCTCTGATAACTTTTTAGACATTATTTATCAATGTATTCAGATGAAAACGACTTCAAGTTTTTTTGCTGTTCTGAGTGATATGTCGATTACCCCATTTCTTAGCATTAATGTCTGGTTGAGCTGCACTATGTTGACCTACACACATTTACATTGCATAAATTCTTAATTTACCAAAGCGACAGTATGGATGTGCGACATAAATGTATGCTGTTATTATTTAGGAACGTAGTTTTATGTTTAATAGTTCTAATCTTATTCAGTTTACGTTCTATACAAGTGCATTAAAAACAATATTTTCCTCCTTGTATTGCAATCAAGTAAAAGTGCACCGTTACATGTAGTGGATAACCTGTTACATACATTAGTGTAAGCCGACAAAATATTACTAAGAATACATATGTTTATCTATAAATATTTTTCTTTCTTTTTGAAACTAAAGATCTCGATTATATTAAAATATAAGAGACGAGAGTTCATAAAAGTAAGGCAGAAGATTCTTACTTGGTATGATATGTAATATTTTTCAACAAACTGACTGAAAACAATGAACTTAACACTCACAGTTCAGATAAAGAAACCAAAGCGCGAACTATAGAATGGAAACGATATCTCTGGATAGAAATAGGGAATGCATTTTATCTAACTTAACTCTATTCTTAAGTCTCATAAAAACATCCCACATGGCACAACTATCATTTATTAGTTATAGTCTTTTCTATTAGTAAAACACGAAGATTTAACTAATTATGTCATTAATAAAATACCGCTTAAGTTGGTAGGAAAAATTATCATCAACAATAATTTTTCTACAATTTTGGACTTAATAGATATAAAATTGTCTAAGTGTTCACTTTATATTGCCAAAGAAATTCGTTATTACGCATGCCCAAGTAATGAAGCTTAACTTGGCAATTGTGGGATATTTGGAGCACAAGCACATAATTTGATGCCAGTTAAGTACGTTATAAACAAAAATCACTAATATTATGTAATGCAAAGTTAAATACCGTAGCATATCTTTACAGCATTGTAAAGCTATCGTCTCTTTCTTACTACATACAAAAAAAAAATATCAACTGCTTACAACTGGTGTTTCTTAATGAGTGCGCATGACAAATGCATATGGCTGGTTTACCATATACATTGATGCAACCCAACACAGTAATATGAAATGTGGTCTACCATGTACATTGATGCAACCCAACACAGTAATATGAAATGTGGTCTACCATGTACATTGATGCAACCCAACACAGTAATATGAAATGTGGTCTACCATGTACATTGATGCAACCAAACACAGTAATATAAAATGTGGTCTACCATGTACATTGATGCAACCCAACACAGTAATATGAAATGTGGTCTACCATGTACATTGATCCAACCCACCACAGTAATATGAAATGTTTCTATTTTTAGGACACTTTTATTACTTTGTTTACAAAAAAATAAACCAACGCAATTGATGTTTCGACAAAAAAAATCGATTAAATATTCTTCTAATAAACGTTGGAGAAACGGCTAAAAAAGTCTTCATATTATGCAACTTACGTAAATTATGTAAATTATAAATATTACTGATATTCTTCCCCGGTGGGTCAGTGATACGCTTATGGAGTTAGAAAGATAAAATCCAACGTTAAATTTCCTGTGGTTGACAAAGTGCAGATAGCCCATTGTATAGCTTTGCACCAAGGAAACGACAATATTCTAATATTCATTTAATTAAATATACATGTAAAATTTATATCAATACAGATTACATTGTATGTAATGAAATGATATTATTGTAAATAGTATCTGCTCTTTTTATACCCATAAGTCAAAAACGCATTACAAATAGTCTTCATTTAAATTACCAGGAATATACAGTCGATGACAGTTTCACATAGATGGTAAACTCAAAGAAGTTCAACGTCAGAATCAAGGAGACAGAGTCGGAATCCGTTGAACAAATTAACATTTGCGAAAACATTGTTCAATATCCAAGAAAAATTGTCTGGTCCGCGTATCATTTCCACTTACAGAAAATCTAACTCCATTATCTCTGCTTCCAAACGCTTTTTTAATCATCTTTTTACTTCACCTTAAGTGTTTTAGTTCCTTATTCTTTGTTTGTTACACTCAGAGATTTGAACCATGCATCGATTAGTTGCGACAGAACTCCGTCGTGGCACTAATGCAGGTTCCTCTTGCAGGGGAAGGATGTGAGTTAGGGTTTAACTTCTACTTAACTCTTGTCTAACTGCAAATTTATGCTAACTGCCCACTAGCTAGTGCTTGCTGTATTGTCGACATTTGTCTCCTGACGGAGACTGGTGACTCAGAACGACGGTTTCACTCTATTCCACCGTGATAGTTGGATTTTTCCATCGTTAACTTTATCCACTATTGACTGCAACTTTAAGGCTGTAAACTTGACACTGCGAATGCGATATATGACACACAATGGTACTTTTATGCCTACTCTTAATTTTTTGAAACTACTAGGTAGAAGCCTCGGGTTTCATTATATAGTGAATTACACACACACACACACTTGGCGACCTGTTACAAATAGACCCTTCTACGCATCCTTATTACTAAAGTTCGTTAGTAAATAGTAGTATTTTTTATCCCTTTGATTTGTTAAATGGTAGAAAGATTTGAATTTGTCCCCCTGATTGTTGAGATACTGATATGAATATAGGCTGGACATCAATTGGTGTTCACATAAATACTTTATTAAATAACTAGAGGTTTGGTCTGACGACAGATTTTGTTTTTGGTCTTTCTAAGCTATAGGCTTATCCGTTTACTGTAAACTAATATTAGTCGCACTTTCAGGAGAATCAGATAAGAATCTTAGCCGTCAAAAGGTTTAGTCCAATGTTTAGTCTGTCATGTATTTGATTAATCAAGATTTTAGTATTTACTATCTAAGTTATTTCGGCATCCACTTCCTCCCAAACCTATATACTTCATTAAACAATTTTTCGTTGTATGGCCTAAGGTTAAGATGCTGGCTATTTTACAGCTCACTAGTATGCAACCGATTCCTTAAGCTAATTTAAAAGGGCTATCTCAATTGTAGCTGGAAAAAAAAGATGTTGACCACACTGTCAGTTGAAATGCTTTGTAATAAATAACGAGAAACTTGCTAGTATCTGGCACAAACATTACTATATTGTCATTCTTAAAGTAGGCTAATAAGCAGATGTCTCCTGTCTCTGATAAGGCTATGTAGTACATGACTGTTAATAATGCATCTGAACATTTAGCAAAGCCCGCCTGTTGGTCAGCAATAAGTCTGAAGGATTATAACGCTAAAAATAAATCAGGTTTCGATACTCGTAGTGGGCACAACACAGACAGCTTATCGTATAATTTTGAGATAAACAACCAACCAATAAACATTTAGTAAATCTTATTTCCTCAGTTCATGGTTTAGTTTGTTTGTTTGCTTTTGGATATTCGGGCAAAGCTACTCAAGGGTTATCTGCAATTTTGAATTGGTAGACTAGAGAGAATGCAACTAGTCAAAAGCACCAACCACGAACTCTTTGGCTACTTTTGTATAACCGAATAATAAGGTTAGATTGTCATCCTTATAACATACCCTCGACCCTAAAATGTTAAGAATGTTTTCTTTCTTTTTTTTACCCAAATGAGAGCCCCATAGATTCATATTCCAGTGTTAACCACTAGGCCATGCTCGGACTTCGTGGTTTAGTGATCTTTATTGTAAGAGTAATATAATACGTTTCAATGCTTATGAAACTTACGATATAATTTTTTTCTCGTTTTTAAATTTTCTTGAAATCGTATTTTAGTACAATGAGCTCTCTTCAAATGGAAAACCTTTATCTAATACAGTAGTGGTGAGAAGTTCTCGAAATTAAATGTAATTATCCTCTTAATTTCACTTGAGAACTAATAAATGATCGAAATTTAAACGAAACGCAGGATCGTTTGCACTGCAAAAACAGACCAGAAACGTAAGATTCATTGCTAGGAATTTTAGATTTCTTATATAAGTGTTTAAGCTATAGATTATAATACTCTAGATATATATATATTATTATTTAGTTCAACTACAAAATTATATAAGGTTTCACTTAATTTAACATACTGAAAAGGAATAATTTCAACTGTATTGTGGCACTAATAAAAACTTTCCTTTGCGAGTTTGCTATACTTCCTAAAGTATATTGTCTATCTTCTTCAAATTTATTTATTGTCCAATACCTTACTTGTCATGATTTGGTATAGTGTCATCATAAAGTGTCAATAAAATCACGGGAACATTTGTCAAGAGTACAAGGTTTAATGTTCACAGTCATTTATGTGTTTCTGTGCAATATGTTAAAAGTGTACAGGGAGTCTGAAGAATTTTACTCCAGCGTATTCCATCTCTAAATTTCTATCGTAAGAACTGGTCCTGAATATTTCCTGGATTTGGTGTGGAAGCAACCTATATTTATATGACTTGTGTCGCTTTTCCAGATGGGAATCCTTCTTCATTATATTGCGTACTGTTGTCTTGGACATTTGGACAGCTTGTGCTATTGACTTTTGCGTTCGTGGATTATCATATGTTAAATAGGTCACAATTTGCTCACTGTATCTGGGGTACGACTTGTTGCAGGTCTCTTTCTGGAATGTTGGTGCTTCCTAAGTTGATCCATATTTATTTGTTTCCCAATGACATTAAGTACAAGGAATATATCGGTCATGGAAATTCTAAATCCTGAGCTGACCACGTCTGTATGATCTGAGTGTATGACCGTGTTGCAGCGAAAGGGCTATTACACATACCCATTCTAAAAGCAGTCAATTTTTGTGGCATCACAATAGTCACTTAACGCCAAACTTTGTAAAAACGTAGATGTGGTAGATTGTGTACTACTGCGACTTTATATCGGCTGTGATTGCCAAGTGACTTTCTTATTTACATTTTCAAAATCGTTTTGATATAAAGTACTCAACCATCCGTATAAAAAACTGCATTAGGCTACAACTGCTACTCGTAAAATAAAGTATACTTTACAACTCATGAAGATTTATATCTGAAGCGTATTTCGAAATTGTTAACACTGGTTTTAGTGTCGGCATCTAAATGTATTAAACCAATACTTATGACGTCGTACAATAAGTAGATTATTAATCAAATAAACAACATGCTTCACAATGCAATTCAGCTATTTTTGTACTGAGACAGACGTGTATCAAAGTAAAAAATTAGATTTTTTATCTCTGTTGAATTTCCTCTTTCGTTTGCTCTAATATCTATGAGGTATTGACAATTTAAGTAAATTCTCCTTACCATCATTCTTTCATTATATACTCCATACATATATATATATATATATATATACATATATACAGTATTGTAAATAATTATAGAAACACACTGACACTTGGTACACATACAGGAGTCAGAAACAATGAGTATCTAAATGATTAATTTGTCATTAACCCAACATATTTTTATAGTAAATAGAGGAGAAAAGAAAATACATTTAGTCACACATTAGTATTTTGTGTTTGCTACAAACAGAGCAGTGTATTCTGTTCGTAAGCTGTCTTATGTTTATCAAAGAAATCTTCTTCCAAGTATCCTATATTACTCCTCACAGTTCGGCAAAGTTGTTTACTTACCATTTGATCTTATAAGTTTCCGTGTAAGTTTGTATAGCTTTAATAATGTTCGTATCAGGGCTCTGTTTAGGCGTAGCCGTTGTTATGAATGTTTCATTCGCCAATTTTTATCTTCCAAGTATCTGTTCATAACATTTGCCGCGTGCTTGATATCACTATCTTGCTGGAAGGTACATCTTTGCCTAACGGCTCTTTTTCCTGATGGAACGACATGACGGATAAGCATGTTATTGTATTTGTTAGCAATCAGGGTGCCATCAGTTGTGTATGGATTTCAAACACGGCCTGCTGAGAGGCAGCCCACATTAGTTTTGGATCCTGCATGCTTTAGTATAAATATCGTACATTGCCCGTTATATCGTTGCAAAACAATTTGCTCATCCCATTGTTTGTAATATGAAGCTCATTTCAACTGTTCGGTTTGGTTATCTTTCCCTCAGCAGTGTTTTTTTTTTTCAGCAGCTACACATCCACTGAGCTCACTTCGCTTTAATGAGGATTTTGATGTTCATACCTCTACGTAGAGCTAGGTGACTCCGGATTGTCATCTATCACGTGAAGATCATATTTTGAGTTACTTAACATCATTTTTAAAGAACTTAGACTTTCTACCTCTATCACTTCTGTTATTAACAGTGCTAGTTGTACAGATTAAGAGTTTTTTTACAGCTCCTACTAAAATACGAATCCTTCACTAAGTAAAGCTTTGATTTTTACATGTTTGTCATGTAACATTTCTCTTTTGTAACTACCATATATATGCTTTAATATTTAGCGAGTTGAAGCGAAATTATCTACTAATTAATATTTAAATTCATTGAATTTTTGATACCAGGAACAATGGCGCTACGTAGAATTTTGAAATTGAAGTTGATACTCCCCTAATTTCTTCATACAACACTGATAGTTGTGCGAAGAATTCACTCTATAGGATTTGAGATGCTGTTTATACTTAAATTATGGGAAATAGTTGTTGAACACACGTATCTTGATCCAATCAAGGAGTTGAAGTTTAGGAATTCTATTAGTACGAATCGGTGGTTTAAATGAACTTAGAAATGTGTTAAACAGTTCTAAAACTGTTAAATTAATGTTCAACTTTAACAATACACATCAGTATGATGTGGCTTGAAATTTTATGACATTATCTGAATTTGTCTCGTATGTAATTTATAGTATAATATATTTGTCCTTTTCTCCACCCGTTGTAACAGACGTATAAATATCCTGCCATGTATTTAACGGTGAAGCACGTGGCTCTATATTAGAGCACCACTACGATAATGTTAATAATATAGAATAATCTACAAACTTAAAAATACAAGTTCAGAATGTTTCGAGGAAGTTGTCAAAATTTACTTTTATTTCTACTTAAGTTTATCTTTAAGGATTACATACTTTAAACTTTGCAAATAATACTTACGTTTATCATAAAAACTATGGACTCAATTTCATTTATATCTATTTATCTACATATTTAAAAAAATAATAATTTCGATTTTAAGTACTTACGTTTCGTTTCCTTTTAATATTTGTATATATTTTGACGAGTACAGCTTTATTCTTTTTCTCAAAGAATTAAACATACTCATATTCATCGCTGCATAAAACTAAGAAAATTAACTTTTGCATCAAAGTTTTTTTCGGTTGTTCTTAAGCACAATACTACGCAATAGGCTTTCTGTGCTCTGGCTACCACGGGTATGAAAACTCGTTTTTTAGCGTCATTAGTCTACAGACTTGTCACTGAGCCACTGCGAGGGTATCAGAGGTTTTACTTGGGTCGGTTACAAAGGCGCCAGTTCATAATTAATTCGTCAATTTGATAATTAATATATACGTTATAACAGAAATATTTTAAATGAGATTTTTTTCCAATAAAAATACGTTACCAGTAACACACTACGAGAAAATAGTAATTGAATTCAATATACTTTAGCGTTGCTTCTATGTCAACTTCGGCTGAAGCAGTGAAATTACTCATACTGTACACATAATAAGTATAAAATATTTCTTTGTTTTCACGTGTTTGTATTTTTATGTAGTGTAAGTCTAAGGAAATATATGCCCATTACTTGTCCAAATACTCCTATTAGATTAATATATTCATACGTTTCGTTAATGCATTACATGTCTCATTTACACATAAATAGAGAACTTTGAGAGTTACAGCTTCTAAATATGAGACATTTAAAAGTTTTACTGTGTTTTCTGTAGCGTAACTGAGATGTAATACTTGAATCAGACATTTGACACGAGTAAAGATTTTTTTATACAGCAAAGCTCATTTCAACTTTTGATAGAGCAGTACACTGTGTTATATATATATATATGTGTAAGTATACATGTGTGTGTATGGTGTCAGAGTATCACAAATAGCAAGAGCTACACGAAGATCGATAGTGCATGGTGATACCAGTACTACACACTCTCTAAAGTCGTGTCGTTCAGTAAAGAGATCATAAAGATATTTTGGTGAACTAAGAGCTCAGTCTATGATATGGAAGTTGCAGATAAAGCTGTTGAGAGTTAGCACTTGTTATATTAAGTGGATGATAAGACGAACCAGTTTATTTGTGCACCTACACCTTACCATATAATGACATTATTTCACTGCGATACTTGATCTATCCGGTGACTTGATAACTCACAAAATGTTTGGCCAAAAATGCTAGTGTGTAGATTTATTCTTAGAATGAAATACGAAATGTTTGCTCCAATGTAATTTCTGGTTTATTAACACTAAAACACAACCCTCATGTACACATGATAAATGTGAAGAACATCATGCTTTCACATTTACTACCAGACTGAGAAGTCTGAGTATCCCTTATTCTGTTCTTGAAGATAGCTTTAATTTACAGAAACATCTTTTAGCTGAGTTCTTGCACAGGTCTTAAAATATAACGTTGATAAATGGAACCATCGGCACATGTAGATACCTAGATCTTGAAAGTCGAGTTGTTCTGTTCTCTGTGCTGTATACTAACAGACATCAGACAATAACCATCTTCCTTAATACCAAACTAATCCTTGAAGAAAAGCATCTCCATAGTGAAGTAAAAGATACATGGAACGTGGCAAATGCAACTAACCCCCCTTGCTAGCTAATACTTGAAGAAAGGCATCTTCATAGTGAAGGAAAAGATACATAGAACGTGGCAAATGCAATTAACCCTTGCAAACTAACTCTTGAAGAAAGTTTTCCTTATAGTAAAGGAAAAGATACATAGAACGTGGCAAATGCAACTTCTAATGCTCTCCTCCATTACTTAAAATAACACAAGATCGTGAAATCAAGAATATGCAAATGTATCTATTGCACATAAATATAACTAGTTTATAATTGGCGTGTTTGAACTGTTTAGTACCTTTTAATAAATTGTTTTTGCAAATTCGAAAAATAAAATAATGACGCAAAATTTGTTTTAATAACATAGCTTAAGTTGTAAAAAGGGTTTTTCAAATTCGAAAAATAAAATGATGACGCAAAATTTGTTTTAATAACATGGCTTAAGTTGTAAAAAGGGTTTTTCTTCTTGTTGCTGAAGTAAAATATAAATGTATTTAGTGAAGAGAAAATATTAATTTCAGTAAGATATTATTCTCAAAAAGCCAAATATGCAACGTACAACATTAAATGAACAAATAGCTTATTGTATGACAAGAAAAGTTATGGATAAATCTGTTTATAGTTAACAGTTAGCATTGGGTTTATAACTCTTTGGACTGGCAATAACGGTATTTTGGTGCGCATCTGGATAGAACGTATATTATTTATGTATTTTAGTAAATTATTCAGTTTACAGTTTCTAATTATTCAACATAATCTTATCACAAAATCCACTTTTTACAGCTTTAGAACTATCAAAAGCTTCTGATCAAACAAGCTTATAACATATATTATAACTTTACATCACGGATTATGTATGAGAATGTAATGTCAAAACGAGGCTCTATTCTCCGTTGGGTACCCTCGCTCTTATCGATATGTTTCGATTGTAATCCCAATAATATCTCACAAGATTTGACTAATGTAGGAGATATAGGTTAGTTCTAAATAAACACGTGCCACCCTAATAACGTAAGTCAATCTTCATAAGTACAAAAAAATATTACTAATTGTCTAATTATTCGGACTATTGTTCTCGTCTTTATTATGTGTATTATTATTTTCACGACGTTTCGACCAGTGACAACGGCCGGAGAATTCGCTGGTCGAAACGTTGTGAATATAATAATACACATAATAAAGACGAGAACAATAGCCCGGATAATTATAACATTAGTAAAATTAACACCTCGTCTCAACCATTTCGCAAAACTTTTCAAAAAATATATTGAAAATTATAAAAAATAAAATTACTTTAAAGACAGAATAAAGTATGGCTATACTTACAAGGCATATAAAAACTAGCTGTTTTGTTCATGTGTTATCATTGATCCCCCTATATCCCAAAAACGTTTGACACCACTATACACAAAACTTTATATGATTCTCCTAACAACGGCTAGTGGCCACGAAAGCGTACCAATCGGTTCCGACAGTTTATCGATATGAATTGAATGCGTTTTATCTACAAATCTCCAAAAGCTAGTTCAGGAGAGCTAAGTCACGAATAGATGTTTTGGTATTTAAACTATATATAACATGACAAACTAAGAAATTTATAGAATGTTATTTACCTTGTTTGAAACTATAGGTTTAGTATATAACGATTTGTTTTTTTATATTTTTTTAACGTTACGCCTTTATAAGAACCATATATTTTATGTAATGATTTCTGCCACTGTCATTTCATTAATTAATTATTATGTTTTCTATAATTTGATTTTGCGGGTACATACTATAATCTTCCCTTGGGCATGGATATTCTAAGAAATACGTCAAATGAAAAACAGAAATTTGGTGATAATTTGCGCTTCGTCAACTAAAAGAATAAAAGTGAAAATAAGAACAATAAAAATTTACTTTTACCATACATATATTTACCACTTGGATAACATTTTATGTCACAGACTCTCTTCATTATGACGTTTACTTTTTTAAGTTAATACTTTTCATAAACTAACTTCAATGACCAGGAAACATTTTATACAAGTAACTATTCTCAACACTGACTCAGCTTAATTTCTATTTTAGTGATATTACTTTTAGGTTTAGTGCTCGTTATATTTAGTTTATATCGTAAAATACAACAACCTATAGACTACAGAGAAACCTAACAGTCACGTTAGATTTTTTAGGTATTTTTCTAAACTATTCACGCGTCAACTTTCTTGGTGCCTACGAATTTAACGACATATTGTGGCACAGAAAAATGTAAATAATATTGCATTAATCTCGCTAATTACATGTCAAATAAGTTTATTTACCCAACTGTTTTAGTTAGTTCTTTGCTATGATGATTGTAACAGATAAAAACAGAAGAAAAAATACTAATTATTTTATTATATGTTCCCTACCCTTGATGATAAAATGTGATTACCTTACGTTTTGGTTGAAATATTTAACAACGCATATTTCATTGCCATACGTTTTGGTTGAAATATTTAACAACGCATATTTTATTGCCATACGTTTTGGTTGAAATATTTAACAACGCATATTTCATTGCCATACGTTTTGGTTGAAATATTTAACAACGCATATTTTATTGCCATACGTTTTGGTTGAAATATTTAACAACGCATATTTTATTGCCATGCGTTTTGGTTGAAATATTTAACAACACATATTTTATTGACACACGTTTTGGTTGAAATATTTAACAACACATATTTTATTGCCATACGTTTTGGTTGAAATATTTAACAACTCAGAGGTTATTCAACATAGCTTTTATTGGATATAGAATCGAGTTTAGAAAATGGCATACCAAGTGCAAGTATTTGTTTATTCATCTGTGCTTTTAAAAATTATTAAGTTCCTCAAACATGAAGTCTACTCTCCATCAATAAGTATGCATTTAACCTTTGATCACTCTAGTTCGTATATTTTTGAATTTTAATATTTTTCAATGTGTTTTGTTTTTCTTTTCTACATAAATGCATTTATAGTACCTAGGGTAGAGATTTACGCACTTGAGGGACGAAGGGCAGACCTTCCGTGTAACATCACAGCAGATCACCCAAATGACAGGATTTCTCTTGTTCTTTGGTACAACAACAAATCGCCTTCACCACTGTATAGCCTCGACTCCAGACGCGGAAACTTTGAACATGCAAGACATTGGAGAAGCGATCAGTTAGCATCTCGAGCAAATTTCCATATCCACGGAAATCCTGCGTATCTTCAACTAGACCATGTGACTACCAAAGATGAAAGTGTCTTTATATGCCGAGTGGACTTCGAAAATGCCAGAACTCGGTATCAAGAAATTGGGCTGAATTTAATAGGTAGATCTTTTACACATCTAAAGGAAGTATTAACCGTGAACAGGTTTCTATGTTTTCAACTCATTTTTACGAGTAAAAGAAAAGATTAGAACATGTAATCTGGCTTAGTTCTCATTACAATTAAAGGAGATCGGAGCTCAATATCTTCAATATATATCACTGTTTATTTTAATGTATGGCAATTGCATGTAAAATATGTTGGAATTCAGGTTTAACGTCGGTACTACAAATAAGTTCCTTATTTGAAGTTATAAGTGAATGGGATAATGAATACATGTCTTGAGCTATAGGAAGACAACATTTCCAATAATCATACGAAGTGTACGGTTCAAGAATTCATACGGAATGCAATATAATAATGAACCTTTTACTAGAATAGTTTACCAAATAATAGGAAACAAAGAAAATAAGTTAAAGAAACTAAAAAATACTCACTATATTAAAAACAATTCTGTGTAAAACAACGAGTATGTTATATACTACTTCTATTGACAAATATTTTCTGATTTACTGACAGTAAATTAAAAGACAATAATAACAGTTACCAACAATTGATACATGTTATATTCTTGTTCGAGATAATAAAATGTTAAACAATATATAATTTATTCTGTTGCATTTCTATGAACGTTTGACGACACTTACTTCATATAATATGGTTTCCCTAAAACGTTTCTTCCAAGAAGTCAGAATTAAGCTAATATAGGATATATTTTTGACCACCATTTGAACTTAAATCTATAAAACACTCCCCAGCTAATCAGAGGTTCAAATTTATTTTTCTCTTCACACAAAAAAAAATATTTCATTAATTTTTCTCTTTTCTAACGTTCTGTTTTCTCTACATTTTTTCTTATTTCTTTGATCTATCTATGCTTTTAGCCGTTAGGATTTTGTCCGTTTCGTTCTAAATATATTTACAAAGTTTAAGGAGTGTGTCTAAATAGACGCATGAACATAATTCATTATTTATGGTGTCTGTAGTACGTTTGAAGGTAAAATACAGTTGTTAATTTATCAAGCTTTCAGAGCTAAATTCCCATATATACTTTGACACTTTAACTACAAGTTAATAGTTGATACTAAAGTGAAGACCGGAAGTCTGATGCAGTTTATTATTATGAAGAGAAATGTGATACCAGTTTTAACTTCCTCCTTCCCGTGAACAGATTAGTAGGGGTAATGAAAACAGCGCTTTACATTCACGGAATGTAAAACAGAACTTGGCAACTACTTAAATCTGTCAGGCTAGGGGATTCTGAATATAAACTACAACAATTTTAAATAGTAATAGTAACTAATTAATCATTTTCATTCATTTTGACGCCTCTTTCTCAACAGGTTCGATAAGGATTTTTTGTCAGAAGAGTACATTATGAGCATTGCAACCACAAATTGTTTGTTGTAGACCACCACTGCAAACGTTTTCTGATGGGCAGAATGGCAATAAGTGAATTCAAGCATTAGTTACTTGCAATATTAGAAACTTATCTGTTGTAACTGCATCTTTTTTACCTATGCGTATTTACATGTTTTATGTACTAGTTAATACTCGTTTCAAACTTTACAGTTTTTGTCACTTATCTTTGAACCAGTTTTGTTTCACAAAATGGAATTTCCTAAAATAAATGGGTAATCATCCAATAGTAATCCTTCTTTTTTTTTTTTTGGTTGTTTTAATTCTTTGTTACCAGTCAATATTATCTCAGAGTAACCAACAATCATTATTATGTGTTATGTATTAGATGAAAAATATGATGGTTTCATATACAGCGTGAAACATATAGAAACAGAATTTTCAGGAAAGTCATTTAAACAGAGTAAACGAGTATTTTAATATTATTATTATTAATCGCATTCAGATAAACAGATTGAATATAAATGTAGACGCGTTTCTTCTAAAATAAATACTAATCAGTTAGCAAGTTGAGATTATCATAAGTCAAATCAAACAGAAGAATTATAGACTTGTTACCATATATATATATATATATCTTAGGAATGTCAATAATGGAGTATTAATCAAACTCTTGATCTCACCATTGTTACAAAGCTTTGGAATGGACTGCTTGGGAACAACATTTAACTAAAACACTTTGTTTACTTGGTAGTTAATTTATATTTATATATAAACTTTTTTAAATATTTGACGCTAGTTTAAGAATTTAACTAAAACACTTAGTTTACTTGGCAGTTAATTTATATATATATATATATATTAAACTTTTTTTAATCTTTGAGGCTAGTTTAAGAATTACTTAGCACCTTTTGTCAAAATACGTTGAAAAAAAATCTAAAACAGAAATAGAACATTTAAATTATCAAATCAAGAATTAAGTACTCCAACTTTGTACATCAGAAGTTTTATAAGTATATAAATTCAACTTCTGTTATGGTTTTATTTCGAGTTCCTCCAAGAAAACCGATAATTAGAGACGAGAAGGGTCAAGTCCAACAGAGTCTAATCGGACCGTACAATGAAGGAGATCCACTGATACTTGAGTGTGAGGTAGCTGGAGGTAAATTTTCAAATCATTTTCATAGATTAGAAACTTTTTAGTCTACCATTTTATAAGAAGTAAAAACAATGATTACGATTTTATAAGAAGTAAACACAATGATTACCTTTTTATAAAAAGTAAGTACAATTATTACCTTTTTATAAGAAGTAAACACAATGATTACCTTTTCATAAGAAGCAAGCACAATGATTACCTTTTTATAAAAGTAACACAGTGATTACCTTTTTATAAGAAGTAAGTACAATGATTACCTTTTCATAAGAAGCAAGCACAATGATTACCTTTTTATAAAAAGTAAACACAGTGATTACGTTTTTATAAGAAGCAAGCACAATGATTACCTTTTTATAAGAAGTAAACACGATGATTACCTTTTTATAAAAAGTAAACACAGTGATTACCTTTTTATAAGAAGTAAGTACAATTATTACCTTTTTATAAGAAGTAAACACAATGATTACCTTTTTATAAAAAGTAAACACAGTGATTACCTTTTTATAAGAAGCAAGCACAATGATTACCTTTTTATTAGAAGTAAACACAATGATTACCTTTTTATTGTAGTAAATCATTCCAAGACACTAAATTGACGAAATACGAAACACGTCAGTGTATCAGATAACTATATTGTGATCTGCTGTTTCTACCAAAAATAGATCAAGTCAGTCAGTAGGCCAAAGATCTGGGAAACAGTTGAATAAAATGTTTTGTGTAACATTTGATTGATCAAGTGTACGCAAAAGATTATCTTCATATGAATATATTGATATATGATCAGTTCCTTTCTATCTGAAATGTTCAAACTCCAGGTCTTCTTCGGTAAAACGGTTTCACAGTGTAAATGTTTAGATAAACCCCATGATTAAAATATATTCTATTGTTAGAACTTAAAACATCGCTCGAGTATGCAAAACGGATTTATATGTGTTGCATGTTCATCCTGTCAACTGTGATAACAGCTTTATTTAGTACAATTGAATTCAATTTTTGTGATGTTATATATTTTGTTGATGCCATTTAACTAACATTCATTTACCACATGCCCCAAGAAATAAAATTATGACTCTTATTTAAGTTATATGAAAATAAAAATTTTAAATATACTTTGCAGCAGTGTGATTGCGCTATAAACACCCTTTCAAATATCTAGAAACATGTACTTTAGAGCATATTAAAACATCTTAATTTCCTATAACAGTACTATAAAATGTTCTTGTGCTTCTTAATATTATATATAGGTAACAAAGGTTCATGACCAGTATGGAAATGTGAAATATTATGATTTTCTATACGGTGTGAACATAAAAAAATATATACTGAAAAAAATTATTCAAAGTAAGGAAATGGTAAGAGTAATTAATTTAAACAGCCTTTAAATAAAATATAAAAATAGTGAAAACTAAATATATATATATATATATTTATTTATTTATTAACTTAGTTTAAATGTAATTTAATAGCTTTTCCACGTACATTAGTTAGGCATCTGAAAAACGGTTGACCAACTAGTATTTATTTTATAATAATTTATTTACTAAAGTAAGTGTTGTTAGATCTACGTGGATTAAACTGATCTTGGATATAGCTAGGTGCTGATAAACTAGGAGCTATTCTAGGCTTCTATTTTATAATAATTTGTTTACTAAAGTAAGTGTTGTTAGATCTACGTGTATTAAACTGATCTTGGCTATAGCTAGGTGCTGATAAACTAGGAGCTATTCTAGGCTTCTATTTTATAATAATTTGTTTACTAAAGTAAGTGTTGTTAGATCTACGTGGATTAAACTGATCTTTGCTATAGCTAGGTGCTGATAAACTAGGAGCTATTCTAGGCTTCTATTTTGAACGTTTTCTGGTGGTTCAGTAACTACAATCGAAAAATATTTCTTATTAAGTTACATATTATTGGGTTGCAATGTAGCTTTCATATAATTATTAAACACTTTCAACATCGGTAGATGGAGCATTAAAATATAACAATTTTAAACTAAGCAAGTACAAGTATAGACTAGACGTTAATACAAACGGATAATACATATAAATGACTGCATTCACTTTATACTTTCTATGTGTGTAGTTTGTTAACTTGATTCAAATTTCCAAATTCTGTCTTAACCTTAGGTACACAAGATATATTTTTTTTCTGTTTTGTTCTCTACAGTATATTAGGAAATAAAATATATGTTAGAAACCTAAAACTATCAGGCACAACTTTAGACGTAACTTTAAATTATTGATTAAGACCTTACTTAAAGCAGTGAAGTCAATTCATTCGGATGGCGATTTTGTACGAGTTTTTTTGTTGTTGTTGTTACTTTGAATAATTAAATTAGTGACACGTTTGCTTAAATGTTTTACAAGCCCTTATACCACAGTAATGCAGTTATTGATGAGAAAAGAGCATAAAACATGATTCACATGCAATTATTAGTACAATATGCATTAATGAAAACAGACTTAGTAAAAAAGTCACATAAATTATCAATACATTTAAAACAATGGTAAATTAAAATAGACGAAATAACATAACGCAACTTACCATTAACTCATACTGAATAACCTGTAAAGGAAAATAACACAACTCACATTGACTAAGCTGTAGAGTATATGAGATAACGCACATTACCACTACTTCTCACTGACTAATCTACAATATACCTTTCTTAATTTAATGTAAACCTTCAGTATACAAAAGCCAAACTTTCGAAAGAATAATATTATTAGTTTTATAAAAATGAGCCGATTAAGCCTCATATCGCCTGAGATCTAAGTTCAAAGTCTTAATTTGTGTTAACAAAGTAACCTCTGGAAGTTTAATACATAATTCATGCCTCGTGTTAGACAAATTGAATAATGTAACATTATATTCACGAGTATGCTTGAAAGCTATTAGAATTACTTTATTTGATAAAATTCAAATAAGATATTTCTCATGTATAGAAAAATGAGATACTGGAAATATTATCTTGAGATCATACTTAATTGGTGCGTAAAGACAATTTGTTGTTTTTCTATTGAATAATAAAAAAATCAAAATAACGACTATTTAGAATACAAACGTACATAGTGGGACCATCTGAGCTGAATATATTAATGACCAGTTCAACACTAAACTTGAATGTATTAGCTACTTCATCAATACCAAACTTGAATGTATGAGTTACCTTATCAATATCAAACTTGAATGTATTACTTACCTTATTAATACCAAACTTGAAACTTGAATGTATTACTTATCTTATCAATAACAAACTTTAATGTATTACTTACCTTATCAATATCAAACTCGAATCAGTACTAAACTTGAATATATTAGTTACCTAATCAATACCAAACTTGAATGTATTAGTTACCTCATCAGTACTAAACTTCAACGTATTAGTTAACTTATAAATACCAAAATACCGAGCGAAGCAAAACTTAGTTAGCGTATCGTGTTGCTTTTTCTATAATATTTGAAACCCGATTTTGTTAATAAAAACTGTAAGCATATGCTTTTTTTAAAAGTAATTATAATGTTTCGTGTACCAACATATTTGCATGTAGCTCCATTTTTAATTTATAAGAGGAGAATAGATAATATTTAAAGACAGTTCTCGTTCACTTGATTGCAAATTCATCTTAAAGATTTTCCTTGATTGAACTAATTAACATATGATGTTTGATGTACCAGCTCAGAGCCATGGATGATTCCATCTAGTCATGATTTAATAAGAGGTGTAAACATATTTATATACTGAAAATATTATTCGGAAAATGTGTTTTGTATAAAAATTATGCATTCTCTTTTCCTACTTGAATTAAGCAAAGACGCTAAAAAATAAAGGTGCATAAATTCTAATTTTTTTTTTTTGCTCAGTTAATAAGGAAACTTAATGCTCCAAAAGAGTAGAACTAAAGGTTTCAAAGATTTGGGTATCAACGAAATATTTTTTTTCTTTTTATGTCATTTATTTTATAGTGAAATATAATATATAAAACTTTACAGGAAATCCTCAACCGAATGTGACTTGGTGGAGGGAATCTGTGCTTTTAGATGACACCTTCGAAGTCACATCTGATCTTATATTTCGAAATACGCTGAAGATCCCATCCTTACAACGTCATGATCTAATGGCAGCGTTTACATGTGAAGCTTCCAACAACGGCTTCACGTTACCTTCTTCTACTTCAATTACAGTAGATATGAATTGTAAGCCTTATTTTCCCGAATTTTGTATTTACTCTGTATTTTGTAACTGTGGCAAAACTACTTAGGCTTTCTGCCAACGTCGCTAATTATGGACAACTGGTCAAAGGTGAGAAAGACAGTCAGTAACATTCTAACATCCACCATCCACGTTAAGGGAATAACTGTTTCTCTTATAACGCACGCTCAGCTAATTCATAAGAAAACAGAACATTAGAGTTTTAATTAGATTCAAATTACTTACTCATTAGTAAAATAGAGTGAATTAGTATTTTATCTTATTTGGCTATATGCGTGCCAAGGAATGCTACGTCTTTGAAATTTTTTATATCTTATAATGTATGAAAGTCGGTTATCGTTACATCTGTAACGCTCTTCCACTACTTTATTATATAAATGACAATCATAGACACTCTCTCAATATGCCAGTCATATACACGACACAAACTTCGTCTTGAAAGGAAACTCAACCAGATTTGTTTCATTTTCTTAATTTTTTAGATTTACAATATATAAATATTATTGTTTTTTTTCATTAGTATCATACAATCATAAGTTAATAATTGGCATGTTGTTATGTATACAGTATTTATTAAGTGCAATGTTATTTTGTGTTCAGAGTTTGCTGCTTAGCGAGTTTTATTATTATTATGACCGTAGAGTAAAAATAATTCGGTAAGCTATAATAAACAGTGTTTTCCAAATAGGCTTACGTTACCGATTCAGTGTCTAATCTCTTGCAAATAATCTTAAGAATCGTCATATTTAGAACCAATATAAGCTTAGTGAAGATCAAGAGTTATTTACCAACGTACCATAATAAAATATTTTGAGCATTTATCTTAAAAATTCTATAGATAAAAGGTAAACACGAACATGGAACGTGTGCATGCTTTAAGAGGGAGAAAGTAGAGAATCAATCGAGTTTTTAAGCGTGTCAATCAAAGACATGAAAATAGCTTAAAATGGCAACTACCGAGTCTAATTTAAGCTTCATAAGAAGAAAATAAACAATAACACTGACTCAAAGTGATTATTAATAATTATTTACAAACATTTTCTGTGAACTAATTTTTTATTGAAGTTCAGCGAAACGGCTGATTATGTTCAATCTTACATGTTAAAAATTATTTATATTAATTTTAAAATGTTCACGATGTTGATGATACGTAAATCTCAGTCTTGAAGGTTTTGATATTTCAATATTCACTCGCAATATTAATGATATGTGGACCTTAGTCTTAAAAGTTTGATATTTTAATGCTCACTCGCTTTAATACAAACTTTATGGGACTCGCTTTACATTAAGTGGAAAGCAGCCAACCAAGAACTGTTATAAAGACTGAGAACCAGAACACGCTAACGGTGCATGACGAGATGTTCTTACTTCAATCTGCATAGCTCTTGTGTAAACAAAATATCGATTCCCTATACAATCAACGCGGAGGTCTTCAGGGGTTAATATGTGGGATGAATTAGTAAGACAGTGATTAAAAGCTACAATGATACAAGGTTTCCAATTAATCCTCTACACGTCTACCTGACAACTTTATTTAGATTTTTGTGAAAGTTCCATCTTAATACTTTTTTTACTTATTTTGTTATTTTTCTTGTCGTTGAAAAGGGCATCATATATATATATATATTTATCTTAGCCATTCCTTATCACATATATTAATATTCCCACAGCATATTTTCTCATCTTTGTATGGCCAGGTGGTTAGGGCAATCTGTGGGTCGCGGGTTCGAATCCTCGTCACACCAAACATGATCGCCCTTTCAAACGTGGGGGCGTTATTATTTTTCGGTTAATCCCACTATTCGTTACTAAAAGAGTTGCCCAAGAGTTGTTGGTTGGTGGGTGGTGATGACTAGCTGCCTTCACGCTAGTCTTTCACTGCTAAATTAGGGACGGCTAGGACAGATAGCCCTCGTGTATCTTTGTGCGAAATTGCAACCACACCAAACCAATTTTACACGTTTCTCCAGCGTAAAAATATAGATATTACGGTCCACGATAAAATATCTTTTAAAATAAACCGATATATATACTTTCGATTCATTCGTTCAAACTCAATAATTTCGCACTATTTACATAAATGTGCTTATGCTCTGAGTATAAATAACTCTTTAGTAAGCTTACATAACCTTTATAACCTTAAAGGTGTTTGAACGCAATGGCCAGACTTATTTTTGATGTTATTCTGCATAATTGGTTCTATTATATACCTAACCTTGCTAAACTCTTTTATAAAAGACGGGTTGGAGTTTTGTAAAAATTAACAACCCCGCAGAACGTAATTTTCTAATTACGTCATATAACCTAAAAATTACGGTTCAAACGTCGAAAGAAAACGAAGAAACCAAAATCAATAGGCCTAAGGTTTATGATAAGAATTCTATCACAAAGTTTAAACATAAAAATTAATTTCTAGTACCATCATTAGTTAAGATTAATTGCAATACGTTTCAAACAAAGAAAAAGGGTGTTATCCAAAAAAAAGTAATAATAAAACTGAAAAACTTCACAAAACCCAATAAAAACATACGAATTATGGTCATTAACCACTAACTTAGATGCTTTTAAAATTCACCAAACTTCGAAATGTTTAAGTCACGCTAATAAACAAAAACGTAAAACGGTCTAAAAGAGTGCAATTAAGTTAGCCCTCGTGAATATTGGAAATATTATATACATACTTAAGACAACAATATCAAGACATAGTTTTGTTTCTAAGCGACACAGACGAACGGAGCGTTACCAAAAGATAAACTATTAGATGGTTATCAACAGGATTATCAATTTCAAATATATTGATCCTGAATACAAACCGTTATGAATATAAGAAGTAGACGTAGCATCCAGACACTTAGTAAAACATATATCTAATTTTATAAGTTACTCAGTTTGCTAGGGCTTACTCTTTTTTTTTAACTAGAATGTTTGAACAAAATACATCTACGAAAGTTTAAAAACTACAATATTTACCCAAAATTTTAACTCAATGCAATTAGAAATAAAAATATTTGATATTTGATACCACAACTGATTAAAATGTCATGTGTGAATGTGATATTGCACAACAAGAAATGCATTGTATCGTTTTAAACGATGTAATAAGTAAATGGTGTTGAAAAGCCTTTTTATACAGGGTCTACTTGTTAAAGTTATTATTTATTTGTTGTTGTTTTTTTCCAAAAATAACCATATATTCATATATGTATATAAACTCTAGTTAGGCCTCTAGACGTGAGTCTTCATGGAGATCAAAACTCCTTTTCCGCTGGAAAAATGTCTCAAATAAAATGTCGTTCTGTTGGTTCGCGACCGCCAGCTGTTATATCCTGGTACAAGGGAAACGTTCGAATGAAATCTGCCAAGTCTGTAGTGTCCGTGGATGGAAATGCTACAACCAGCATCTTGGAATTTAGACCAACAATTGAAGACAACGGATTATACTTGTCTTGTAGAGCAGAAAACAGCTTGATCAAGGGTAGTAATGTTGAAAATGGCTGGACACTAAAAATACATTGTAAGTATCATCATTTCGAAAACTATCAAAATCTAAGAGGAAAATTCATTTTTTCATGATCAAATTCTTCTGATTACTGGTATTATAAACTCTCCACTCCAAGATTAGTCTCTTAAATATATATATATTTGCAATTAAAATCATAATATAGAAATTCATGATTATGTGGAATGAGAAACATGAATTCCTTCTCAAGTGATATTGTTTTCTGCCTGTATATTCGTTATACTTTAGTAAAAGTTTAGCTAGAGTATGCAGTAAATGTTTTATTCCAAAGAAACTATTATGAGTATTATTAATACGTTTGATTTAAGAAAGAAAAATTACCAAAATATATAACTGCCAGTAATGCTTGTGATGAAGACAAAGCGTTTGTGGAAAATTAAGAATTCGGAATTAGATTTTTTTGGCTCGACATTTACTAAGCTAAGCGAACTATAGAGCAGTGAAGATGAAATGATCCAGTCACGTGCCTTCATGTTGTCTCTTGCTATATAAGTTGCTTTATATATTTTGAGTGTTATTGTTTGTTTGTTTTTGTTGTTTAAGTCTGATTAATGGAAAGGTTTTTCCCATTGGCTAGTATAAATACAAAAACGTTATATTAAAATAATGTATTACTGTTTTAATGTGTGTGTTTTTTTTTGCAATATATTTCATGTATAGGTCATAGTTTGTATGTAAACCTTTTTATTTATAGGCTTGCTGCATGATATCTGAGAAAATGTTAATCCAGAAGAAGCGCCTTATGTAACCTTTAACAATTTTTATAGATTAGAATAGATATTTATGGTTTATGGTCAGTAGAAAGAATGGAATTAACTGTCGAGCAGTAGCCTGATATCTGGTTATTAGCGGACACAGAAAACACACAGCAACAGTATGGCATATCATAGCGGACACGGAAAACACCCAGCAACAGTATGGCATATCATAGCGGACACGGAAAACACCCAGCAACAGTATGGCATATCATAGCGGACACGGAAAACACCTAGCAACAGTATGACATATCATAGCGGACACAGAAAACACCCAGCAACAGTATGGCATATCATAGCGGACACGGAAAACACCCAGCAACAGTATGGCATATCATATCGGACACAGAAAACACCCAGAAACAGTATGGCATATCATAGCAGACACAGAAAATATCCAGCAACAGTATGATATATCATAACGTCGCTACCTTGGACTAAATCTTGTAAAACGTTACAAAAGTTAACACTGGAATAAAGGCACTTTATCTTCTATCTTTAGAATTGTATATTTCATCACTGAATAACAATTCAAACATTCTTTTATTCGTCTAATCATCTAGATCTGTTATATATAGCTGTATATATCTAAAATAATATTTGAATAACCAAACTTTACATTTCGTCATCCCAGCCAACATCGCATTAGGTGTTTCTGTAAGTAAAAGTTCGAAAATATAAGAATTGATCTATAAGGTATACATTGTTTCTGGTATATATATACGATTTCGTGCAATTCAGCCAATATTGTGTTTCCTATATTCATAACATTTGGGTGTCTGACACTATGTGTCAGTTCCAAATGAAAGGAATAGAAATACCTTGGATAAAATTATTATTAGTTATTGTCATAAAGATGTTTTGTTTTATATCGATATATTGAAGATTATTATTAACTGTTGTTTCTTAGACTTAACCATGTAGATCTTTAAACCACGAAGAGCTGAACCGATAAGAAACGCGATTCATTCTTTCTTCTGGATTTTAATCAAGCTTCGATATAAACAAATGTTTATTCGTAAAGATTTTAATATTTTTAATTTAGATCCGCCACAGCTTACTCTCCGTCTTGGCAGCAAACTACGCCACAGTCGCATTCAAGAAGGAAATGACGTATACTTTGAGTGCAGTGTTAAAGCGAGTCCGATGGTAAAAGATATTATATGGAAATTTGAGGGGCGAGAAGTTCATCTCAACACAACAGCTGGTATCATTATTAGCAATCAGACTCTGGTCCTGCAACATGTGAAGCGGACTAGTAGAGGGCGATATACTTGTTTCGCAACTAATAGCGAGGGACGTGGAGAAAGTAATACCGTCATCCTAAGGGTACAGTGTAAGCATATTACACAAATATATAGGATATTTCTTCAAATGTGATTATATATTCTTGGTGAAATGAATTATGTACCTATATCATGAACATGTTTGTAATGAAGAGAACTCGTAAAGTGATTTATGCGTATTTGAATATCGCGTTAGAGTGTTCTTTGCAACGCTGGGTTATCCTTAGTTAGAATTATATTTGTTCGAAGCTGAAGGTGCACAATTTCAAAGTAAACAACAAACAGAAAACAAAACCAAGTAAAATAATTTAATATTTTTAAAAATAAAATATTATGTATAAACGTTTATCGATAGAGTTCGGTAGCACTTATTCAGGTGACAAATATAATTGTATGTAAATGAAATATATCTATATTCTACAAATAAATAATTAAAAGATATATTATTGGGACTTGAACGCCTTTTCTGATGGATACAACGAACACAATTTAGTTGAAATACCATTACATTTTATTTAGCTTCTTCTAAAATTTTTAGAAAGGCGTTCGAATTATAACAACTGTTGTTGTAACAAATAGCTTATATAAATAGTGTTCTGAACTCAAAAAACAGTTGTATCACATCCGGCTTGATTAGCTCCGTATTCTTTGCCTCGAGCGAAACGTATCGTCTGCAATGGATATGACGAACATAATGTGATTGAAATACTTGAAAAAAAAACTTAAAGGACTGAATGAAAAATGTTGTGTTAAAAATATAATAGGCTTAACGCTAATGTATTATGAGAAGCATAACAAATATTATTCTTATATTTGATAGAGTATACTTTTTAGAACTCCAACCACATTTTATAAGTATATTGTACCTAAAAATGCTTATTTTTTCACTGCTTTAGGATAACTGTTTTATTATGCCAAAACACAGTCTTTATTGTCCTTTCATAATACAGAGATAAATATGTCTGGATTTTTTTCTCCAAGCCCTCTTTCAATTCATTTTCAATTAAATAAAAAATAGCATACTTATTGACATCAGTTTTCAAAATAATGTTTGTAATTGCGGAAAAAAAAACTTATTTAAACACTAGGACTATCTCAACAAAGCTTTCAGGTTCGTCTATAGGCTCTTTTTCAGGCGAAAGAGAATATGAATATGGACGTTATATACCTTAATCACATCGATGTAGAACATTGCATAACGTGCAATTAACCGTGTCACAAACAGAAAATGAATAACAGATGGCGCGGTATATTAACTAAATAATTATATCAATACATACAAATAATGATAACACAAAATAAAAATACAATTGTACATCATTTACACGTACATATAATTATACTGAACATTAATTAAAGAAACGACAAGAGGAATATAGATTAAATCTAACAAGGTCGAAGGATCGAATACATAAAGTGATTTCGAAACACAATGTGCATAAGCAACTGAAACACAAACGCTCAGACAACAGAATTTTATTCCACGATTAACTAATGTATATTCATTCTACCGTAGTCACGATTCAAACAAAGGTTTAGTCCAGAACGGACTTTTGAATATATATATTAGATTTGCATGCCTTCAAAAAAAGTTCAAATTACATTAAAATACACTTTGAACAAACAAATAAAATAGAACACTTTATTGTCTGTAAATCACTACAAATGTAAATGCAACTTTTTTGGGGGGGGTTAACTTATTAATGTTACTAAAATGTTCTATGAACAAGGGTATAACGTGTTAGGATATACAATACTCTGTGTAAGGTTTTTTTAATCAAAACACTGAGCAGAAGGTTAGAAAAAATAATTGATATCGCCAATTTGAATAAGGGAATGTCAAATAAAACAAATGGTTGCAATCCGTAGAATTAGTATGGTATACTGAATCTAGTAATCATAACTTCTATTCCATCAGATGCCCCCGCCTGTAAACCAGGTCAGAAGACGATTTACACTACCACAGTGAATGAACCTGTTCACGTTATTTGTGAAGTAGAAAGTGATCCCGAGGATGTTGTATTTAAGTGGAGATTTAATAATTCTCATGATACCCACGACCTCAGTAACTTTAAATCCCATAAAACAACGAGTACTGTCACTTACGTTCCAAAATCAAAATACGAATTTGGGAGTCTGTCTTGTACTTCATCTAACAGCGTCGGAGGCCAAGATGTTCCTTGCGTCTACTCTATCACAGCTGCAGGTAATTTACTTGTCAAGTATATAAACATTTGTGTCAGATGTAACGTTCCCTTTAAATCAACTCACACACACACACACGCATACATATATTAGTTTATGTTGTATTTTACATAAATGTAATATTTATTATGTTGATTAATTATGTACTCACTTGTAGTTCTTATCAAGTTTCATGAACTTTTTACCACATTTTACTGAAGTAGAAGTATCATAAATGCATATATTTTATAATACGTTCATTATTTTTTTAATTCACTGGATTTGTGCATGGAAGCAGAATAATATGCCATCAAAATACCTCGCATCTGATAATTTGTTTACATGTTTAGACGAAAAAAATAGCTTTTTTTAGCATATTCATACTTTAGTGACAAAGACCAATAAATAAGGTATTTCTTGGAACAGTTAGTTTAGTATTATATTTATATGCTACAATTTCTACGCTTTAAGAACATCTGATTATTTAATGCTTTTATTTTACACATAAATTTTGAGAGATCTATTAAAAATTTGAAGTAATATTGTACATATCGTTTTCCAATATTACTATTTCTTTTCGTTCGTAAACGTGTTTTGTTATGGGATTTGGTTGTTATGATTACAGTCGGACAGAAACTTTCAGTAATCGTGCCCAGATCTTCTTGTTTTACCTGTTGTCATTACTGTTGTTGTATATTTTATGAGATTAGAAAAACGGCCCTCTTTAGATTACATCTTCTCCAGTTTCTGTAACAAAATATAACTAATAAACTAGGATTACATAGCACATATATGATCATCATTAAATATTCCAGAAGGTACAGTTAAGTGTTTGCATAATCTGCCTTTATCTACGTCTTTAGAGTATTTTTGTCGTAGAGAAAATTTATCGACTGTTAGCTTTGAAATCGGAAATTTACCAAGCTTCTGGGAAACCTCGAAGATATGTTTTTTTGTTTTTTACCAGTAAACCATATTTTTAAAATTGTGCAAATTCACTGAAGTTATGCCATAAAACAAGTAATACATGTCAATACTTAAACTCACATCTTCGATAAAATATTTGTACAAAACCATCACCTTCTAGTTGAAAAACAGCCGTCTTCAACTGGTTTCATAACTCAGAGATGTGTTTTTCTCTACCTGTATTGTTCAAGCCTTTCAAGATGACTGTTTTACTGTGTATAAAAGTCCATCGAGCGGTGTTAAAGACGATATATGGTTTCAGAAATCCAGGCTCTTTGCCTGTGACGCTTTGACAACAATAGATGTTTGAGGTAACCTTTACTACGAGACGTATTGAGAAAATCTGTCTCAACGATTCTCAAAAGTCTAGAATAAGCAGTAAAAATAAGCTAATACGTTTTCCTAAAGTTGTTTTTTATTCCTAGATTTATAACTTCCATTTAAAAGTTTCAGCGTAAACTATTTCTTCTGAATGTGCCTTAGAAACCGGATTTAAAATCGTTCTATTGTATTCTTAATTTTTTTTTAAGTAACAAGAACACCCAATTTAAGGCTATTTGTCTTATATACGTTTTAGCGTCACATAAATGCAAAATATAAAAACAATTGTTCATAAAGTTTAAAAGGGATTATAAGTTTTAACAATCTCCACATATTTGAAGCTGTGAAGCTATGGACTATATTATGCATTGTAAATTTCGAACGCTTCTTTTATCAAACACAAAAAATTTATACGAGCTACTTAACGAAAAACTTCTAAAAAGACTGCATTGTAAAATCAAACATGGCATTTAAGTAATTCTGATAGTTAATTTTAAGCACGTAAAAAAAAGTACTGGGTACATTAGCAGACGGCATTATTATTTTCCATCTTCTTACTATTTCTTCTTGCATGAATAAATAGACAGAATTGTCTATTAACTATGGAGATAAAGATTTATCAATACATAGTGTTAAAAAAAGGTAATAATGGTTGCTTTCTAAAGTGTGATGTCGTATTTAGTGTCGTAAATTGTGCTTCGGTTTTTGTTTTGTTTTGAAGAGAGAAGTATGTTTTCAATGTTATGATGACTCCTATTAGAAATATAAATATATGCTTTTAATGGAATAACTGAACTTTTGTGTCAAAGTATCTCATTGGTAAACACGAACGTCAGAAGTTGTAGATTAACAATAGTCATATTAAAACACGATGATGTTTTTGTTACTATTTCTGTGTGTATACAAGATACTAATTTCATTTGTATAATTCTAAAGTTTATTTAAGACAGTAAGCATAAGAAACATTTTATTTGAAACACTTAATATTTCAACACCAAAAAATCCAAATTCGTTGATATATCTTAAAAAGACGTATTGACTAACGTCATTTTTCGAAGCTTATTAATTGATTTTCTTTCCATTACCAGGTCCTCCTGAATCAGTTCGGAATTGTTCTGTAACCAACCAAACTCGATCTGGAATTGCGGTAAAATGTGCAGATGGATATGACGAAAGTTTAACGCTACAACTTTTTGTAGAAGCTTACGATATAACGACTAGTAGTGTTGTGGCAAATTTTTCCACAATTTCCCCGTCTTTTGTTATGAAAGGTCTTCCTTCTGGGTCTAACTTCGTTTTGAAAATATATGCTGTCAACCATCATGGTAAAAGTGAGCCTTTAATTCTAAAAGGAAGAACGGTACAAACAGCTGAGACTCAGTCTCGCCGAGGTAATATTTGTACTTGTACTACAAAATGATAAATGATTTAGAAAATAGAGAGCATAATGTTTTTAAGGCTAGTTAGGCTAATTAATAGGGATAAAATGAAGTCTAGTGATGAATACAACAACGATGTTTAGAAAGAAAAGTATTTGTATTTACATATGTCGAAAGTTATGGAATTAAGTAATACGATCATCATCGAGATCTAAAACAAAGTGTATTATGATATCTAAATACAAATGAAGTAAAATCCAAATGATATTTGAAAATATGAACCTTTGAAATCATTGATAAAAATTAAAAGTCTAATATGCTAATATAAAATGAGATGTCTATTACTGTGAAAATAAAGCGAAACAAGCGGAGATATTTTTGTACATAAAGCAACACAAAGTGGAATTTAGATACTAACGTATTAGTCGAAATTTGGTTTCAAGAAATAGAGAGTAATGACTTTTTATCAACTTATAAGTCATAACAGTTTTAATTGCAGTAATGTCTATAGATTATCTGAATCAAGATGGTGTTTTTGGAAATTTAGAATTTTGTAATGAGAAGTTTAAGAAGGACCATCTGTAATGACAGTTAACTTGTTAAATGTATTTGTTTATTATTAAGCACAAAGCTACACAAAGGACTATCTGTGCTCCGCTCACCATGGGTATCGTAACCCGGTTTTTAGCATTATAAGTCCGCCTCCATACCATTGTGCCACTTGGTGGGGGGGGGGGGGGCTATACGTTAAGATTTGAGGGTAAAGGCAAGTTCTACTAAATCCCCATAAGTTTTCATAATTTCTGTATTTCAATGGTGTTTGTTTTTGTTATTACATATTTGAACTTACTGTCAGTAGACGTATATTAGTGGTATATAAGCCAGAAATGAAGTGGCATCGGATAATTGGGTTTTATATTATTATTATATATTATTATTGTGGAAACGAAATCTACATTTAAATATGAGTTGAGGTGAAGGATAGAACTTAATTTTTTTATCAATCTATAGATTTGTTTCTAATCTGTAAGGCCCTCAAGTGGCAGAGCGGTAAGTCTGAATACTTTTAACGCTAAAAATTTGGTTTTGACACTCGTGGTGGGCACAGCACAGATAGGCCATTGTGTAGCTTTGCGCTGTACATCAAACAAACAAACTAATCTTTAAACTTTAAGAATTCATAAATGGTAGAATGATAAGGAAACGAAAGGGCAAGGGGCAGTAAGATAGGAATTTTGTCCATAACTCACCCACATAAAATCTGCATGCTAAGTGTCCACATTCCATTTACAGTAATTTTTGTCTTGTATATTTGAGGGTCAGGACCCACATTATTGATCATCGCATCCCACAATTAATGCACTCGTACGAAGCAAGCAATACTTGACTAGCCAGGGTAAGACACTTTGCCTTTCACACTAAAAACTTGGAAGAAGACGGAGTTGGTATTTTTACAGAGAAGGTTATCCATTTTACTTCTGGCCCACACTTCATACAATCCCTCCTCATATAAATGTTCTTGCAGATACGATATCGCTTGTTTCAGCTGGTTTACGTTCAGTATCAGTAAACGCAGATATTTTTCAGACGACCGTGGAAAGTCCAACGCCATATATCCTGCTCTAATCTTTTCTCATATCGAATTCTTTCGCGGTAAGTCTTTGGACTTAAGAATTTTGTTAAATTGTTTTGGGTTATTTCACAAGATCTGACTGCGTTGTGCAACAGCTGAATTTGTTTCTGCGTTTTGTGTGAAAATAGACCAATATGAGAAGCAAATAATACTGAAAATTATTAAATAATCCCCTCTATGAAAAGTATTTGTATGATGGAAAATCCATTTTCAGCAGCTTATGGTGTTTTATATAACTACTTATTTCTTCTACCTCTCAATTCACTTTTATGGTAGGCCTTGAAAGATTCGATGTATATGGTTATGAGCCGAAAGAATGGTAACCGGATTTTCCATCCTCCATTCCACTTCGTAAAGTTGTTCCAATACATCCCTTAGTCCTTTATCCACAACATTCACGTTTTGTTGTTGCATCTAGTAGAAGGAGCCTAGTGTATTCCTCTGTTTAGAGAATTGAAAATAGAATCCTGTTGGGTAATCCAGTATAGAATTTAATGTGGAGAACTTCTTAAAAGGTTCGCTTAGGTATTATATGAGTATTCCTGAAATAAGGGAATACTGTAAGACAAGTCATCAAACAGAGACTTAGTCATTGCAGTCATACCAAAGTATTCATCATTGGTTAGCGTGTGATATCTGTCAAACTGTATCCAATTTCATATTTTTGCTGCTACAAATATGTTCTTCAAAAGACCAAACACGTTCTTTCTGCTACAATTCGTGTGGTCTATCACCTACCACCTAGTACGAATAGAATACAAACTGCTTTATTTTCATGTGCCCCACTCCAACAAGAATAACAATACCCGGTAGAACAAATACTTGTGTACGTATATAAAGTCATACAACAGTCAGTTAAGTACATTTTTATCACGTAACACAAATGTATCACGTATGACAAATACTAGTTGACCTGATGTTCAGTCTTAAACGTTTGAGGACTTGTACGATCTAATGTCCTTGAATATATACCAAGAATGGAATGTGGTAGAGTATATGCATAGTTTCGATAATTTCTGCCAATTTTATTGTCAACTGAAGGGAGATAAGAACACGATATTTGCTACAAAGTACACCTTCTTCCGAAAGCCTTTTCCCTTGTATTTGACGGTACCTTCTTAATTTCTCAATTACTCGGTTTTCATATGCATCATTCTCCCTTTAAATGAACGTTATACGACACATTTGTGTTCATTCATCATGGCTAAATGATGTCAAAAGTAATACACTGTGTTTATGGGAAGTATATCATAAATGATTAATCATTAAACATTCAACATGAGTTAACTGGAGGTCAAATTTCATAAACATTTCCTCGGACATAGTTATTTAGTTATTACATAATTGCGGATGTCACGAGAAACCAATTCCCCTAAATGCTATTTCCATGTTACCCTTTTATTAAAAATCGATTAAACTTTTAAACTGTAGGTTTCCAACTTAAATCTCTTTGTTATTTTAATTTGCATTTGAAAAATAAATGCATTTAATAGCCACAAAATGTATAAGGCCTTCATACGCAGGTTCTTACATTTAACTCTCTAAACAATCGTCCTGACCACACATATTTTTTTTACTGCTACCGAGTTCGTACAACCCAAGGGTGTATCTCTCTAAATCAATTGGATTTTCTCTTTCTGCTTTAGCAGTAAATAAGAATTGGTTTTCACGGTACTGGCTTTCTGACTAAAGGCTTACACTGAATTCATATTTGCAATAAAACAGGTGTAAGAAATATCACAAAATACAATAACTCTATTTAATTCTATGCATTTGAGGTTGGTCAAAATAACCGACCGTTTAAACACCACCATGTAATCATGAAATTATACATAGATGTATTTTGTACATACACAAAGATCAGATTTTTTAACTAAGTAGTTTTGTTAATGATTTGTCTGTGAACTTATGGAGTCATAATGAGTAAGGGGGGGGGGGTGATACAGGTGGAAAATTAAGGATATAGCAATAAAGAAGTTCATTTTTTAAATATACCTCATGGTAGATCCGTTACACGTCAAATGACTTCCATTATAAATATTTCTGGCCGTAATGTATAGGCAGATTTTCTTTCATACAGACATTTGTTTTTTGGGGATCAGTGTCTTATTTATGAGGCTAAGAAATTATAATTTATTGTGAGGAAACTTGTTTCGGGGAGTAGTTAGGTTAGAAAGGAGTTTAGTTGCCAACTTATTTTATAAGTATGTGTATAAGAACTATCTCTTTGTAAGCAGAGTTTAAATATCTTCTTTAAAATGGACATGACTATATTGCACTTGAAAACAACTAAAATATACAAATGTGTTTCCTAAACACAGACTTGTGCAAACTATACATTTGACTGTTGCAGTAAGATAAGCACATAAAATTTTGTGTCTTAAGAGCATGAATGATGTGTGTTTCCAATCAAAATTGTTTTATTTCAAATACATTATTTGCCTGGCGTGGGATGGTGGTTAGGGCGCTCGTTAGGGGGTGGTGATTAGAGTTGGTGGTGGGTGGTGTTGAATCACTGTTTTCCTTTAAGTCTTTCATTGCTAGCCTCACAGTGGAACGGGGCCATGTCTGCTGACTTATGACGGTAGAAACCGTGTTTCGATACCCGTGGTGGGCAGAGCACAGAAGCCCTCAAGTAACTATGTTCGAAAGTAGATTGTTGCGGACTTACAACGCTAGAAACCGTGTTCCGGTACCCGTGGTGGGCAGAGCACAAATGCCCTCAAGTAACTATGTTCGAAAGTACATTGTTATGATAACGAGTTTCTTGTTTAAAAGTTCAAGAGTAGCAAGCACTCGCTGGAAATGAATCGTTCTTCCTTTCACATTATCTATTAGGTATTGCTTTTATGCAGCGTTTGATTTTTAATTAATGTTAGGAAATGACTTAATTTACTAATATTGTTATGTGTGTGCAAATTGTATAAAGTTCAATACAAAAATTATGTTCTGTTTCGTTAGCCCTCTATGATTGTGCTGTTTTTAACTTGAAGTTGTGGTGTAGCCATTCAAACGCCAGGTTTGTGTTGCACAGAACAAAAGTTGCGTTGTTTTTAACGAAAGGTTTTTTTTATACAGTGTAAATCTGTCATAGTAAAGGACTTGATAAGGCGTTTTTATGAATTACAGAAGTAGAAAAAGTTGGTTATCTTGATATACAAAATAAGTAAAAATTAATTTTCTTGAAGTTCAAAAGTGGAGGTAAATGTATATAATATCATAATTTTATACTTTCATCGCAAACAATCGCATATATAACACATGGTATTACGCAGTATTTAAGGGTTTTTTTTTCATAAAAAGAATAATTTATATTCAAAAATGAAAATACAAAATAGTTTGGTTCGAATTTTGCGCAAACCTACACGAGGGCTATCTGCGCTAGCCGTCCCTAATTTAGCAGTTAAAAACTAGAGGGAAGGCAGCTAGTCATCATCACCCATCGCCAATTCTTGGGCTACTCTTTTACCAACGAATAGTGGAATTGACCGTGAACATTATAACGCCGCCACGGCTGAATGACCTAAGGAAACGAACTTAAGCCTAAAAACATTTAGTGTTCTCTGGAGGCAATGTATTGCTAATATCAAAGGAAAACTCTTTTTGTGAGGATAAATTTACTACAATGTTGAAACGCGGGGAAAGAAAGGTTTCCATTACAAGAAATGCGATGTGTTTTAATATATCAGCATCAACATTTATTATCATTTTCGTTGTATAACTTAGCAGTGTAAATTAGTGGATGATACATTCTTATCCTGTCATTACACATCAATAATTGAAATCACATTAGATTTATAATATGTGGTGGATTAAAATACATTCTTCCAGAAAGCGAATGGAAAATTCCTGTCAATCCAGTTTTAATTGCTCTGCTGTCCATTGTCGGAATTTTAGTCGTAATTGCCCTTTGTGTAATCATCATTTTGAAAACAAGACAAAGTCGCCGACGCAAAGGTGAGAAATTACATAATTTCAGATGTTTTGAATAACAAATTAATTTATATTTAAGGCCAATAAGAAAACAAAAAATGTAAATTAATATAATATTTTATTGAAGCTGTAAGGAAATTATATTTACACTATATACATAAGTGTCTTAATAATGGTTGGAGACGGCTTGAATGGGTAATGGTACATTTTGGTACATGATGATGGCAAAACCTTGTCGAAACGTTGTACATTTGCTGTTATGTTAAACTTATATTAAAGTTTTCTTCATTACCCATTCAAGCCATCTCCAACCATTACTAGTCTCAAAGTGGGTTCTTCGTCATCGAATAAGTGTCTTAAACTTTCATTAGAAATTACAGTTTAATGAGTATTTAGTTAAATATTTAGCTTTATTGGTACTATTTGAGGGTTATCTTTAAAATATGTTCATAATTATTCGACATGCATAAATATCCTCTGTCAGAAGTAAATCTAATCAAATTTTATCAGTTCACGATATAAATTTTTGGTTTTATTAACTTGTCTCTTTAATACTAAATATTACAAGTTAAGTTATAAAGTAATTTTTGTCTGTTTATGGTCAAGCTGTGAAATGGTAAAATTTCTGACACACATTATTTTTGTTTGGTTTGAGAACAGATTAAAATTTTCCGCATTTCTGTTTCGTTCCAGAAAATCGAAAATCCCTGGGAAAAATCACGTAAGAATTACTGTTTGTTTGTTTTTTTTTTTACTTTTCAATAACTAAACACACATACACATATATATTCAGCAATCAAAGTAACTTTAACTTCTTACCAGTATGGTAGCAGTTTATGTTACCCCCTCCCCCAAAAATATCAGCGCTGCTACTTTATGGGAACCGAAGTTTTAACAATTCGAATATACACCTAATGCTATTAACAGCTACTACATTTAACAGAAAAAATATATGTTTGAATGTAATTCAAAATTGTACCTTAGTTATGTAAATACATCCCACCTTATTTGGAGAGGAGCATGAAATGCACTACTTTTTACAACAATATAACAAGATAGCAAACAATATCGGTAAAAACCGTTGAGATAAGTCAAAATATAACATTAACTTGACAACATTATTTACCGATACGGCGTACCGGCACTAAAATGCTTACCGTTACGCCGTACCGGACCGGATCGGCTCACTTTAACCTCTGGACGGACGTTATGTAAATTCATGATTTATGAAAGGTTATCTTAGGACATATGTAATTGTAAAAAATGTCCATAAAAACTGCAAAAGATAAAATGTGAAACCGCAACTTTGCATGTATATCAACATTGACCCAACAAACTTGCATGCCAAATTTGGTGAAGATTCATCTACAGGGAGTGAAGTATTGGTAAAACACGCAAAAACGCCCATAAAAACCGCAGAACGCAAAATGCAAAACTGAAAATTTGTATGTACCCCCCGCATAGACTTAATGAACCTCCACATCAATTTTGGTGAAGATCCATCCAAACACTGCGAAGTAGTTATACGGACATGCAACAGACAACAAACAGTACTCTTACATATATATATATATACATGTATGTAAATTGCCTCGTTATTATTATTGACTTTTATATTTGTATTAAGAAGTTGTTAGTTTAGAAAGTATTTTATTCGTGTCTTATTTCCCACAGGGCCATGTATAATAGTACAAGATATTACGTGCAGATTATCTCTGTTATGCCGAAAACTTTCTTTCACTTTAAATGCGAGTGATTTTTAATTCTTTTCAGTATATATTGTTTGTACACTGGAACTGTTACTTTTTGTGGTATGTATGTTTTGCTTTTCAAACCACTTTTTGTGGTATGTATGTTTTGCCTTTCAAACCAATTTTATGTATGCATTCTCTGCTTGGGAAAGAATATCCTACTATTTACATTCTGTTTTTGTCGTTGAACTTAGTCAACATGCAGAAATTCCATGTTATCATTATCAAATCCAAATACTTTTATCATAATGAAGTTATGTTGTCGTTGTTGTTTTAGCAAAACAATTAACTTTTAAATTATAAAGTAAAATATAACCGAGCCGAGAAGTAGAAGGATTGTTAACAAATGCAGTCGAAGTGTGGGAAAGTTTGTATTTTTTTTCGGACTTTCGCTTGCGTCATACAATTTCCTTCAACTTGGGGAATGAACGAGGCCATTCTTTATTCAGGATACCATTGGATCGTGTATTAAGCTCCGTGTAAAGTTTGGTGAAGCTCCATAGAGTATTCAAGAAGAGAGAAAATAACTCTAAATCTTTCCAGTACACGCGAAGAAAGAAAAATAAGGATAAGCTTAGCTTGCAAAAGGCAATTCGTAGAATTCCCATAAATTCTTCTTTTTTTTCTACTACTACTACTAAAAACACTTGTAAGTAATGTCATTAAGCAAATTCAACAATTATTTCTAAGCATAAACGCCCCCCACAGGGCTTAGCGGTAGCCTCCCGTGGGATAGCGGTAATTTTACAGAGGTACAACTCTACAATTCGGGGTTCGATTCCCCGCGGTTGACGCAAATAATACAATGTGGCTTTGCCCTAAAACAAACAACAGTCGCTTAGTGGTATATCTAAAGGCTTATAACGCTAAAATCCAGTTTTGAATATTAGAGGCGAGCAAAAAAAATATACTTAAACATTAATATATACATATGATATTCGGAATAAAAAAGGAATTGGTATTTTCCTTCTACCAGCATTGTTCAAGTAATCTTTCAAACATTTCTTTAGAAGTGGTTGTTAAATAACTTATAATAGTTCTTTATTTTCATTCAAAAGTTCTTATTAATAATTGTGGTAATTTACAGGCCAGTTATTATGTCAAACCTTTCCTCCTCATATTTTTAATTTTTAAATAGAAAGATCGATCCTATCTCTAATATAAATGTGGGGGTGGGGGGGGATTTGGATAAAAACTGTGGATTCTAAATAACTTTCTTACTGCAAATTTGAAGAAACTCCAAGAGTAGTAATTAGATACCAAACAAATAAAGTTGGAACCAAATCCGTGAAACACCAAAAATCACTTCGTAAGCGTATTTTCAGTTTCTTACTGAATGTGTTTTTATTTAATATTAGAATATAATATTTGGCGAAAATGATTTGTTTGACGCTTTCTTTCATTCTAAGTTATTTTGAAAGCTAAGGTTCATTCTGCCAGTTTTATAGCAAATGTTACTTAATTTCATTAAATTAAGCAGACACGAATAGGTGTAGGAAGTAACCAGCTGGTAATCAGTAATCTACTACGTTCTACGTTGTTTAGCACGTGTAACAATGCGAGTATGTTACAAGTTTTAATGACTTATAATGATAATGAAGTTACACATGTGAACAGTTCTCATAACCAAAATTGCGTACTGTGGTATCAGTATTATTCATTATCTTACCTAGTCACCTGAAAACCTTCCCCAAGTAGACTAGCACTAGAAATATTTTCTTCAAAATTAGATTTCGTGAGTACAATATTTGATTATTCCTCCGCATATATTATTATTATACGTTATTAACATCAAAACTAATGTCACAACTGATATGGTCGAAAAGTGTCTGATATAGAATTATGTAGAACTTATGGTGTTTTATGTTTTTGTTGTTGTTTGACTGCTAAAATACCGGATGACATACGACATTTACAGACAGACAGCTTTATATATATATATAATGGTTACTTATACCCATACTTCCTTTGAAGAATGGTATAGCAAGATTATTCCCTACTGGTTCAATTTAAAGAAGATAATGTGTGCTTGAAATGTCTTCCAAATTCTCTAATCCAAATTCCATATTTTTTTTAATATAAAATTGTCCAACATCAAACTAATGAATTTTTCATTTTCAACTTTACGCTACCTTACTGTATGTTTTTACTACTAAAGTTCCTTTTAAATTGTTTTTGATTTTCGAATGTTTACTTGCTTCAAGCGAGTTAGTAGGCACGCAGAAATTGCCTTGTACATAGATCGGTTATTAAAAATGAATTAGTTTCGTTCGAACACACTCATAAGAGCTCTGCACTGTTAACAATACATCTAAGTGAGAGAACCAATACATGCCACTTTTTATTCTTAAATACTTATTGCCAGTTCGTGCAAAATGAAGCACATTTTATTAAAACTCAGTTCTAATACGGTGTGTTTTGAAATAAAGTATTCTAACACAATATACTTTATGTGATCGGAGCATAACATTAGGTTGTACCTGTGTTTACATTATTTTTGTATTTCGTGTGAACTAATTTGAAAGAAATTGATTTTAATTTTCTTTCATAATGTTAACGTATTTTCCCAGTAAACATTTGAAATTGACTGGGTGAGTTTTGAGAGAAAAACTATTTCAACAGAAATGTTTATTCGTATCTTAGTAAATTTGAGCACTTTCTTCTAAATTAGCCAACATGTTTCTCCAACAGCTCTAAATTTATAAACATATATTGCGTACTTTCCTCTGGAATGCAACAGAAAAAATTGTATCGGATTTCTTACACTTGTATTTTGTACTGCTAAGCCTATTTCCCGGAGTTCCTAATTTTTCACTTCTGATCAGCAGCAACCTTCCCAATTACCATTCATGCTAAGAGATTAGTATATCATTTCAAAATTAAAGACGATTAGCTCAGATAGTCCTTGAGTAGCTTTTCGTGAAAATTCAACAAACAAACAATTATTTTGCGAGAAGAACACCATTATTTCTAAACAGATAATTTCAAGAGACTGATCAAATAAAATTATATTTTACAAGTGTCTTCAAACGTTTCTTTTTTTGCCATCGTGTCTTCAGTTACAACATTTTTGCTAACTCGCATCTTTAAGTTAAAATAAAAAGAATTAATCTAAGACAAGTTGGTTTATTTGATTCAGTTTAGCAAAGCTATTAGGGATATTCAAGTCGTAATGAGAAGTATTTTGTCTTTGTCGTTTAACTATCGTGCATATTGAATTGAGGAATAGATCTTTTGTTGTGAATTCTCATGATGTACAAAACCATATTTCATTTCATGATGTTTAAACAAATTCACGCATGTGATACGAGTTGTGTTTTACAGAGAATACTCAAATCAACCAGATAAAGACATATTGTCTGCTGACGAATTCTCCAAAGAAATGTACGAAGAAAACTGCCCTGATGTAATCCCAGGTAGGTGTTTGATTGGTTTAGTTTGTTTTGAATTTCACGAAAAACTACACGAGAGTTATCTGCGTTAGCCGTCCCTAATTTTGAAGTGATATACTAAAGGGAAGGCATCTAGTCATCAACACCCACCGCCAACTCTTGAGATATTCTTTATCACCGAATTGTGAGATTGATCGCAAACATTATAACGCCCCAAAGTCTGAAAGGGTGAGCATGTTTGATGAGGCGGGGATTCGAACCCGCAGATTGCGAGTCGAATCCTCTAACCACCACGCCGGGTGTTTGATAGCCATTAACTTAATCTTGATTCCATACGTCTTAAAATCCTAGTAATATACTGATACGTTTCGAAAATTTTCTATGTAAAATATTTTTCTTTGATAGATTGTTTATGTAGAGTATTCATG
>NW_013665675.1:295297-306198 GCF_000517525.1 Limulus polyphemus | reverse complement strand
TGAAATCATAATTCTTTATGTTCACAGTTAGTTTAAAATTACCTTATTTATAATAATTAAGTTATATTGTACTGTAAAGCTTATTACAAATTATTAGACATTGGAAAAATTATCTGAGGTGACACTTGACATCTGAAATTAATTTACGTAAACTTTAAACCAACTAACATCGTTTTACTCGTAAAAACGTCGAAGAAAAGTCAAGAATAAAGACATGTTCAAATTTTATGTGATGTGTTTCTTTTCTCGCATAACTTCTTGTCATTTCTATGGGATTGGCAAGAATTATTTTCAGTCATTAAACATAATATGTACAATTGGAACTTTCGTTTTAGCATCCTAGATTTGTCACATTGTTTGTAATAGCTTCTATAGATACAACATTTTATGTCTCATTTCTTTAATAGATACAATCCGTATTACTGTCTTCTTTGATACTGTTGTAGATTATCAATATTTCATGTACAAAAAATAACGAGTATTATTTCATTAGCGGATTCCAAATACCTTGAAATTCCTGTATGTAATATTGTCAATCAAGAAGAGCGCCAAAGTCAGAAGGGAGTTTGTCTAGTTGCAGGATCATCCCACCAAGATTCCACTAATAATTTTGTAAGCTAAATCTTCTATGTATCTTAGTTTAGTGATATATACATTAAAAAATGGTTTTCGTGGATTAAAATCACTGTATCTTGTATCTGTAAATATGATAAATTAGTGCATGTATTTACGAATTGTTACATAATCGCTATTTATAATTAAGCGACGTTTGGTGTCACTATATCACACTTCTTTGTTCCTGTTACATAATTCACATACTCCATTTGGATTCAGTGTGCTAACTCTTTCCTGCTTTATCTAACATAACGATGGACTTGTATCAATCTATCACCATTATTAAAGTTTTCCAAACACTGGTAAAATTTAGAATTCCATATAAATTAATTTTCACACGACTAAATATTACTATTCATATAGAGCTAGAAATTATGGAATTCTATGTAATTTATTACCATGCCATTGTATTAATGAGAAATATAAGTGAGAAACTCTGAGCTCATATGTAAGCTACAGTGATTTATAGCAATTCCAAACTTTATATACACGATTGCTGTGATGATGAACGAGATTTTATTTCATTTACGAAGGAAATACACCAAGCAGTGCCCACTGAGAACGAGAATCATCAGGTACCGTGGAAAGACCCGAGCTTACTTGAAGAGGGAATGTACTCAGGTCACCATAGCGGAGACTATATTGATCTTCAGACATGTTACAGACAAGACGTAGATGAGGCGTCGTTAACAGCACGTGAAAGAAACTACAAACAAACGGACGTCTGAGATAGCCACAATAATGAAAAGTGATTCAGTGTGCCTTGCTTTTTGTTAAATAGTGGTAATGATTGCTTTGTTGTTCTTGGTACCACAAGGTGTCAGTTAGTAAAGGCATTCTGCATGATGTATGATGTGTGAATAAAAAAAAAAGTTGATGCCCAATATAATACTATGATTAAAAACTAACAGCGATAACGTAATAAGTTATCACCAAATCGTGGATCTATAAAGCTGATTTCTCAGAGTTATACGATTTCCGAGGCGTCAATCCAGGTGACCCAAACCTATGAAAAATCGGTACATTTTAATTTTGGCATAGCAATTAAGATAACTGAAAAAAACGGAATGATCTGCACTGAATACAATTATAAAGAATTACGATGATTTGTAACATTTGGTGTCGACAATCGCATACCTGTAAATTGCTCTGATATTGTAAATACTATAGCGCTTTATTTAAGACTACGCATGTACGTCGTGAATATTGAAACATGAAAGTCATCCCTAACGTATTAAAGTAAAATGCTGTACTTTTTAAAATTTAAAGTGGGAGAAATGAAGAGTCAATTTTGTTTAAATCAAATTTAAACAGGAATAGGTTTCAGCAAAGTAAGTGTAAGTAACGCAAAAATTACTAAAAGGATTAAATACACTTATTGTTGTTGTTTAACACTCATAACGTAGTTAAATTAATATGTAGAATTATAACGGACTTTTCTCTACGTTAAAATATTTTTATTTGGGAGCTTTCGTCCTTCTTACCGAAGCCTTCATCGGGCAACAATGTTCATTGTTGCCCGATGAAGCTCCAGTAAGACGACCGAAAGCTCGCAAATGACTATTATTGTTTATAACTGACAACCTTGAATTGTCAGCAGTTTTGTTGTTGTTGTTGTTGTTTTGTTTTTCGGTGTACGTAATGATATAGCCTTGTAAGTCAACAATAATTCAAGTTTTGTCTTTGGTTGTTGTTGTTTATATTTTTGAAAATTTTGTTGTTTAAATCACGGAAATTATTATTTGCTTGGATTGAATATCTGTATTTCTATGATTTTTATCACAATATCAACTGTAACATATACGTGAGTATTGTGTCTGTGAAATAAATGGAAACTGTATCATTTTTTGTAACAATTATCTTTTGTAAATCAACAAAAATATTACATAAAAAGAAACGTAAATTTCGTCAACACAATTTCATATATATGTATACATATATATATATAGATTGCTTGGGATATAAAAATAAGCATATTATATAGAAGGTGTATCAACTTTTTAGGTTGAAGTATACTAAGAATTAGAACTGCATCATCATAATGAACTTATTGGCTCATAGTTTCTGTAATTAAACCTTTGTACGTATTCTCACTTACACAAGAAAACTAATATAAAACACACCTTAAAATGTATGTTTTTATGTAATATATTTCCCCTAAGTTGTGAGGAATCTCACTGAATTTAATAAAGAAAAATAATGTAGGAAAATATAAAAAACATGATGATTTACAAACAATTATTATGTGAACAAAATGATGACAAAACCTATGCAAATCATCAATTCTTCTTATAGATGCTACCTAAAAGTATTCTATTATGTCTATTATTAATTCTTTTTAACAATAAAGCTCAACTACTTATAGCTACATTTATTTTTGACCTTAGTCCGTCTATATGGTCTATATATCTATCTTTGAGATTCACACTTAGATATAATTATAACATTATTCTTCTTATAAGACCCAGATCTGTAATATCTATGTAATATCAGATGTGTTTGTCTGGGAGGGGTACTCTAAATACCCGTGACGTTAATGAAGGTCAATTAAAATACTTACATATTTACCGCTCATTACCAGTTCACCATTGAATTAAGAAAGTTTTACCTCCAAAAGCGCTTATATTATTGAGTCTCTTAATCTGTTATTTACATGCGCACATAAATGTTGATGCTGTAATCTTCAACGTCTCACACGTACTAGTTGTTTCTAATAAAAAATAAAAAATATATATGAGACTATTAATGATCGATCAGTGGAAGTGAGAAGTAAAGCTTATTTTATGAAGTTGGCAATCAAGCTGCATATACAAATAGCTAAAAAAATCATAGCTTCTCCAATAGCATAAAAATAGTACCTTATCTCGCATGCCCACAGATGTACATACAACATTATAGATTTCTAAAGTTTATTAATAGATTAATAATTTGATTTGCTTGGAAGCTGTATGATATCAAGCATTGGTAATATCATAATATTCGTGTTCAAATCTAACGTATGAACATGAGTATTAAATATTATTATGTATGTATATATATTAATGAACAAAACATATAAAGAAATAAAAATTAAAATTTGCTAGACGTTTCCGATAAGTATTTTTAGTTTTTAAAAAGGTCGTTTAAACACTTTGGCACTAGCTTTATATGGATGAACACTATCGCATATAAAGGATCAGGCATGGCCAGGTGGTTCGGGCGCTCGACTCGCAATCTGAGGGTCGTGAATTCGAATCCCCGTCCCACTAAACATTCTCGCTCTTTCAATTGTGGGAGCGTTATAAGTGATGGTCAATCGTACTATTTGTTGGTAAAAGAATAGCCCAATAGTTGGCGGTGGATGATGATGGCTAGCTGCCTTCCCTCTAGTCTTTCACTGCTAAATTAAGGACGGCAAACGCGATGGGCATATATGTTTCAAAAATGTCTTTCCAATTAATTTAATTTTTGAAATGTTATTATTGAATATCTTCGTATAAATATGTATTATTTTTTATATTTTTTTTCAAAAGTTAAAAGGCAACACTATACCAAAGACTAAATTACCGTCATGTAACTTTGCGTGACATAAAAAACAAAACAAATAAAGGCGCAGGTAACGTTTGAAAATTGGTAGTTATAGTGAAGTTAATGGGTGGTGGTTGGGAGTTATATTGGCTTAGATAACTCGTTTGGGCTTTTATACTAGTACAATCTGTCTACTATACTACTAATTAACTTAATAATTTAGGACTTTACTACTATATTGGGGGCTGGAATGCTAACATCAGGAGGTAAAATTATTTTAGCTGTCCTCAGTATTAGAACCTTATTTTCGTTCTTCTTTTATTTTATTTTATTACTTTGGAGCACAGTTACCTTTCCACAACTGTCTGCAAGCAGTGAAGGGTGATATAGATGTGGGATATTGTGAACTTGAGCACCTACATCCTGCTTTCCTACCTTATATTTTGTAAAGATTTTGTTTTCTTCAACATGTGAGACTGGTGAACGGAGGTTAAGACTGGTAAACCGTGTATCCTCACCACAATGTGGGTCCTACTTCCGCAGTCACCTTCAAAACCCAAGTCCCATTTTATATCCCACATTATAACCAATCCAATCTTTCAGGATTTTGGAATAACAGGGGTGGAATTTTTAATTATAAACATAAATATTTGGTGTTGGACTAACTTGGCGGAACGTCTCAAGACATCAGGGGAAGCTGTGTTTGTGGATATCAGGAAATAAGACGAAGGAAGGTGAGTTTCGAGCTTCTTGTTGATGTCTGCTGCTTCTCGTTGATAACTGTTGCTTCTTGTTGATAACTGTTGCTTCTTGTTGATAACTGCTGCCTTTTGTTGATAACTGTTGCTTCTTGAGATTGTCGAATACAGGAACGAGGATATATGTCGATGAATGACGAATGACCAAGGCTGTTTCAAGATGAACAAGTTGCAAGTATAAACCCGTGACTGATTTAATCAACTTAATTTGCTATTTAAATAAGTTATATATATTGGTTTACACATCATGAATCATTGTTTAGCAACATCATAAAATTTGTTTTTATGCTAAGTTGCGATCCTTTTCAGGTCTGGGATATATAAATCTAATCCTAGTTAGAGAATTTTACTGGTGGGAGGAACTGGAGTACCCCGAGAAAACCCACTTTCACGGCCATGGCGCCTAATAAAAGTTGCCCTGACCGTGCCCAGAAAATACCGCGGAAGAAACTCGCAGGTTAGTCTTGATGGTGGCCCAGCATGGCCAAGTGGTTAGGGCGCTCGACTCGCAATCTGCGGGTCGCGGGTTCGAATCCCCGTCCCACCAAACATGCTCGCCCTCTCAGCCGTGGGGGCGTTATATGTGACGGTCAATCCCACTATTCGTTGGTAAAATAGTAGCCCAAGAGTTAGCGGTGGGGGGTGATGACTAGTTGCCTTCCCTCTAGTCTTACACTGCTAAATTAGGGTCGGCTAGCGCAGATAGCCCTCGTGTAGCTTTGCGCGAAATCCATAACAAACAAACATTATTGATGGTAAGATACATTTGATAATTTTAATAACAACAAATGAGTGTTTAAAAAGGCTGAACGGTTGAAATGTCGATGTTAGGATAGGTAGGTTCTGGTTGTTGTCGAAGGGATCAGGCGAAGGAATTGAAATTTTCGTAGAACGACATTTCGGTAGAGTCTCCAGTCTCTTGGGCTTCGGGGAGCTCCACGTTATACCCTACACCCTGGAGATCCTTTTAATTTATGCAGCGTCTTCAACTACATTTTTTGTTTGGAACTGTTTTGTTAATTAAAATGTCGTTCATCACAGGTTTAGAGTTGCTGTTTTTAACGCAGTCCTTTCTTTTCGTATTAAGTTTTTCTTGACTGTTTAAGTACTAATTTTCTATAGATAATCATATACTTCTATTCAACAACATAAAGAAAACCAACAAATAATTATTAATATTCCAAATTAAATAAAATAACTAAATCGTTAACGTCTATATGGAACTTAAAAGAAATATACCAGCTTCATGAGTTTTTATAAGCAAACCTACTTTAGTACAAAGACACAAGTTAGCTATATTATATAATAGTATATTCCCATAGGAATAACACCGTTCAGTATATATAAGCTTTGTTATCTCAAGAGAATCTAAGTTATTCAAGAATATTTTATAGTAACTGGGTTAAAGACCCAATAAAAGCATCTGTTTTAATATATAGAGACTAATGTAAAATGACTAATAACTTTACTTCATCAGAAAATATGGATATGTTCTTTTTATTTATGCTGTTCTTCATAGTTTTTTCTATTATTTTAACAGAGTGAAGAGAAAACAGTAAAAAATTGATTTTCAGCTGCATAATAGGAAATAAAGACGAATGAATTATATTAAACATATCTAAATATGTAATATATGGTAATAAATAAATATACATTTGGGCCTTTAGTGACCAACACAATTGTAGTATTCGTCACAAGACTAAAAGGCTAGAAAATCAAAGTTCCAAAAGCTTCCAAGGTTGTCGTAAATGTGTTACTTCCACATCAGCAGTTCCTTAATCTCTTACAATCTCTGACTATCCTCTCAGGACACGACCTTTTTATTTATTTGGAAGACAAACATAATAAAGTTTATTTAAACGCATTTCAAAACATATACATGGCTAGGATACTTCTCTCTCTCCCTCGGTATAGCTAATATATGTTTCAAAAATGTCTTTCCAATTAATTTAATTTTTGAAAGCTATTATTGAATATATTCTTATAAATATGTATTATTTATACATGTTTTCAATGGCCTAAACTGACTTTCAAATACGTAATATGTAACTTATATTCGCATTCTGACATTTATAAACAAATCAATTATTATTCGTTATTTAGGATGCGTCTCACTTCATTTTAAGTGAAAATCATTTAATAAAAACTTTTGAAATACAAATACAACTCCGTAAGTAGCATCGCTGTGGTTGAACCTCGTTCATGATTTAATTATAGCAGTGATTCTTTTAAACCCTAAATCTAATATTCTGTCATTAACATCTTTGCATAACTTCTCTGATTCAACCCATGCCTTTGAAGTTTTCAAAAAAAAGAAGCTGATTAGTTGAAAGAAGCCGATTCAGTTCATACTTTCTATAACTATACAGAGATATTAAAGAAAGAAAATTCAAGAACTTGTTCAACTCAAGTATATTGAGCTTTATAAGAATACCAGCTCTAGTTAGTGTCATCTGATCCACCAAACAGAAAATTTACATTTCCTCTTCAAAACATTCCATACGTATTAAGAAGAACCTTCTCTAGTTTCACTATCATTAACTTTAATAAAGAATCAATATTTCTATGTCAAAAGATTCTTGAAAAATGATTTTTGATGAGCAATATTACATCTTTATTGCTTACATCCTCAAAAAATCTAATTCGTAAAGACATATTAGAATACAACCATCGTTTGATTTAACTTTCAAGATTTCTCGGTGACGACTAAATAGTCAGTGCAAGTTAAAACATATATAATATATTACCTAGCATGAAAAAACAGAATTCATTAGTTAAAAATGGAACACTGAGTTATAACACATATTTGAAATTTCTAAATAATAGTATATCAGTATTATTTAATTTGTCTATAGATTTTGTGGGTTGATGAATGTGTTTATTGCATGTAAAAGCAATATTTGAAGGATATAATAAACAATGTGAAAATGACCATAAAACTTTAGGAATAAAATGTTATATTTACTCATTTCACCTTATAGACTTTTCTGGAAAATACCATACAAATTCTTAAGTGATGCGGTCTAAGAATTCTTAAAATAAGCTCACACGCTTAAGATCTTGGTGTGTTTGTTTGATTTCGATGTATAGTCATTTACTCACCACTAATGACTGAACATACTTTAGGTGTTTGTAAGACATGTCATCTTGCCTTCACTGATAATCACGTTTCGGTAAGATAGAAAATTAATAAATACATTGTTGAACAAAATTTTCGTTTTACGAAGAAAGGTCTTTCTACACAAAAATTATTGTTGAAGTCACGAAACATGAAGATGACCGATCCGACAACTCTTTTCTCACATTAACAGATAGAGAAGGTGGCGGAACGTATAATGAATGTGTTTACTGTATATTTATTGCATATACATGCAAATTTTGTGTGTTTCATAATTTTGAAAACCTAGTCAGTTTTAATCTGATCAAATAAGTAAAGATATTTTGATCCTTAATATTAGATTTCTCACGTAAGAGGTTGGGTACGTGGAACTCAGAACGAATCTGATGGCGGTGTGGGGCGTCTCAGTGACTGTGAGATTAAATCTAAGTTAGTTAAGCCTAATCCACAGCAAGTGATACCCACTAAACATTTCTAGTACAAAAAACATTGAATAGTCTGATCAAAAATGGTAAATCGATCGACTTATCAAGTAAGAGACATCAGATTTAGCGACTCTTTCATAACCTGGGTATCGGGAGTAAAACAGGGTGACGGTACCGGTACTCTATAAGGGATTCTCATATAAAACATTAACATATAAATGTTGCTGTCTGAGATGGAGCTTGGAAGGATGGCAGATTCATTTCCCAAATTTCTTTCCCTATGCAATACGTAGTACTATCTACATCCACTCCTCCCTTACGCATATGGTGACGTCTTCCGTATTTCCCTACTCCTCATTTCATGTTGGCATAGTTTAATGCAGTTTAAAAAGCTTCACACTCACGCACACAGCCACACACGTTATACTTTTAACTATAAGTTAAATGTTGATTAAGCCCGAGACTTTAAGAATCATGTGTAGCTGCCACTAGTTTCGAACTAATGATCAGTGGGAGTGCATCCAATCATCAGCACCACCTAGCTACACAGATACTTTTAACCTTATAGCGAGATTTAATGCCACGCCAACAACTGAAAATGCGGAACTTGTTTAACAGCATACACAGTCTCCAACCTTGGACCTTCAAATCCGCAGCACGACACATTAACCATTAGGTCATTCTCGGTCAATAAATGATTAAACACTATATTAAAAACTTACATTGTAAGGCAGTGAAAAACTAAACTTGATGTGTCCTGACTACACTACATTTATCCAATGGAACCAGTGTACTTTATTACGATAAAGAAGAAAAATTACTTGAGCTAGAAAATATCAAAGAGACTTCGGAAGAATTCTTTACCAAAAGAATTTTAATTAGAACAGTAATGAAATAAAATTTAAAGAAAGGTAGATTTTTCAATTGCGTATTGTAATGACTCTGCAACGTTTTGATGGAATAAATTTGACAAAAAAAGAACGAACAAGAAAGAAAATAAAGCACGCAATAATCATTATTGGAATAATAAAAGACGTGAAGAATCAAAAATGTAAAATTGAAATTCTTCAACAAAAATAAAATCAAAAATAAATCAGAAATAAAGCTACAAAATTACCGAAAAATTAATTATAGTATATAAATTAGGAATATTTATAAAAATTGTGTTGTTTGTTGTATTTCGTGCAAAGCTACTCGAGGGTTTTGTTTGTTTTGAATTTCGCGAAAGCTACACGAAATCTATCTGAGCTAGCCATCCCTAATTTAGCAATGACAGACTAGAGGAAATGCAGCTAGTCATCATCACCCACCGCCTAATCTTGGGCTACTCTTTTACCAATGAATAGTGGGATTTACCTTAACGTTATAACGCCCCCACGGTTGAAATGTGTGACGGGAATTCCAGCCCGCATCCATCAGATTGCGAGTCGAGTACCCAAATCATCAGACCATGCCAGGCCACGCTACAAGAGGTCTGTCTGTCCTAGCCGTCCGTAATTTAGAAGTGATAGTCTAGATGGAATGTAATTGGTCAACACCACCCAGCGTCATCTCCTGGGCTACTCTTTACTAAACAAAAGTGGGATTGATTTTTACATTAGAACAACCACGCAACTGAAAAGGCGAGCATTTCTATTGACAGAATTCGAACCCGTGACTCGCAAAGTGCGAATCGAGCGCTCTAACCAGCAGGCCATACCATTCCAGAAGCTGTAAGGCTATTTGGAAAAAAGAAAAATTTTTGTTGGTTTTAGACCACACAGTCGGCATATCATTTGATTTTTAGTTTTTCTTCATAATTTTAGCATATGGCCTGTAATGTGGTTCTACGATTTTAAGCTGTTTCAATGATTTTGTTTGCAATGCGTTAGCTAAACGCTTTTCTCATTTATTATTTATGAGGGCGCTATTGAACTGTCGAATAGTTCATCAAACACTAATATGCTAACACATTGTAATAAAGTAGATGAATCCAAAGGTATGTGAAAGTAAGTAAGTAAGTTGTAATAAAGTAGATGAATCCAAAGGTATGTGAAAGTAAGTAAGTTGTATCCTACGATAGACCTTCCATCGTCCATATATGAGAAAGTACAGTAACGTGAACGACGGTAGTTAAGTGCCGCATATGAAACGTGTTGAGGAGAATTGTGATTTGTTTGTTCATGTGTAATGAAGTTATCTACACTTTTTTCGAGTCACTAGACTATTACGATATTGTTTCAAATGATTGTGCTAAAATTGAAAGTTGGCATCGTAAGAACATAATCTACCAAACTGATTACAACTGAATTAAAGAATAGATTGTTCGTTTGTTTGTAATTAAGCACAAGGCTACACAATGGGCTATCTGTGATCTGCCCACCACGGGTGTCGAAATCCGGATTCTAGCGTTGTAAGTCCGCAGGTTTGTGTTTGAATTTCGCGCAAAGCTACACAAGGGCTATCTGCGCTAGCCGTCACTAATTTAGCAGTGTAAGA
>NW_013665675.1:290010-295147 GCF_000517525.1 Limulus polyphemus | reverse complement strand
GTTTGGTGGGACTGGGATTCGAACCCGCGACCCGCAGATTGCGAGTCGAGATCCCTAACCACCTGGCCATGCCGAGCCAAAGTCCGCAGGAGAGTGTGAAGCTGTCAAGGAAGGAGTGTCAGAGTATTTGAACTGAATCAAAGTGCTGATAGTTGGTCATGTTTAATTTACAGTATCATATCATTATAGGAAGTAGAATGATTGGATATTACATGAAATTGTATAAGTTAACGGAAGTATTAGTTAATTTACATTACACGCAAAAGTTTCTTCAAAGTCATCATTGTAGTAGCTGATAAAATAAAGACATCTGACAGATATGACAATATCTCACTCATATATCAGCAAAAAAAAAAGTTCCCATTTTGGTTTACATAACTACTCCCCCGTAACTTATTTTTACATCATCATTTGTTTGTTGCTTTTTTTAATTTGGTTGGATGAGGATTCGAAACCGCGACACGCTGATTGCGAGTCGAGCTCCCTAACCACCCGGTCAGTTGGCCTTTGAAATAACGCATTAACTGAGTGAAATCTAAAAGCCGTTTGAACCCCATTATTTAGAATAACTATACACAATAACTTGATATCCTATAAAACACAAATTGTATTCTTAGAGTTAGTTTTGTTCGCAATCAAAAATTGAAGACTGTTAGTGCTCTGCTGTAATTACGCAGGTTCATTTCAAAATAGTGAGGCCTTAACGAACGTCTTGGTGAAAATAATTAGTAGCGGTGATACGGTACGTCTACTTATGTACTACAGAGGCAGAAACTTTCCCCAGTAAAATTTAATATCGGTTTGCAGCGAAATATTGTATCAATTTCGCTGTTAAAAATCGTTATTTGCTTTCAAAAGAAATATATTTAAATTAGAAATTGGTGAAAGAAAATACGAACAATAAACATTTTATATACTGACTATAAACTGAATATAAGGAGGATTACTCGATATATGTGTTCTGCTGAATTACATATTTATATATAAGAGAGGCTTAGTACGGACAGTAGCTTCTGAACAGCGCAGAGGAGATGTAGCAAGAATGATTTCTTCAACTATTAAACCGTTTTTATGTACCAAAATTCTTCAAGGCAAATACATAACAAACTGTCACTTACATACCTAGGAAAGTTTTACTTATCGCAGGTGTCTGTTGCCTAAGGTTTGTCAAGAATTAGTCTATTCAAGCTACAGCCTTAAGGAAACATCTTTGAAGTGAAAAATCAGATCGAGTAGTGTTGGAAGTGTGTTCAAGCTCTACATTAACCAAACCTAGTGGGTAAATTTTATTGGATGAACGAATATGAACGTTACATCGTGTATATGTTTACCTAATATTCTAGAAACCAAACTTTTATTATGCAAACTATTTTAAACTTCGTGAATTTCGCTCCTTCAGTGGACAGAAATGAGATAAAATAGCAACACTACTGTGAAATTGTATTAAAACACTAGTTAGAGCTGATTATACTTTGTAAGAGCGTAATTAGTGCTCATTCTGATGGCCATGATTATGCCTGAATTCGTGTTTTACATTATTCTGGACATGGCTGGTTGCTCTCCTCAGATTGATTAGCTCCTTTGGTGCACTTTCAGGACTACAGCGTATTTCACCAATAAGAGTAGATATTGTTGACTTGCGACCAACTACAACATCCAGAAATGTTCCAGAGATATTATGTCATCATAAAGATAGAGGTGTATGTGTGAAATCTGGTAATCAAGAACAACCAACAGGTTTAATATGGTTGGATGTACATTTTGTTATCTATAGTCCACTGGTAGAGACACTTTTTTATATAAATGGAGGGTTTAAAATCTCCTTATTAGTAAACACGTGGCTCTGGGAAATGTGGATTACACTTTTAAATTCCACTCAATGCACAGGCTACAAAAGTCAAAATATTTACATATTGTAAACAGCTCACTAAGATGATATTACTGACAACAAGAGTCATACTTATTAACAAATCATGACATAATAACAGAAGTATTCAAACTGCCCGTTATTAATAATTAATAATAATAACAATAGAAACAGATCCTGTAAAAGTGACCCTTGTTTAGAATATAGTTGCACAAACTAAATATATTAATGTAAGTAACTGTAAGTTTGTTGTTTTCTACACTGAAAGTAGGTAGTTGCTTCACAATAATCGGATTTAACGGAATTGTAATCTTGAATAATAGTGACAGCGTTGTTCCGTTTTGCCGTCTTTCTACTCAGACATTAATGTCTTAACAATTACATATAGGCCTGTTTATTTACTATATAATATATCAGCTCAACATTATGACAACAGAACCAATAATAAATCGAAACTTCAGTCTGGTCTTAATAGTTATTTCATGTAAAGTTGCACAACTTACGCAAATTTATTCAAGCTAACCAATGTATTCACAGAATAATTTGAAATCAATTAAAACACTTAAAAGAAATTTGGATGAATATTGAATGGGAAAAAATTAAAATTCATAGAATTCGGCCTTCCCTCGTCTTTACCCCCCTTCTATGACATTAACAAACAGAAAGTAACGTTGATGCTATTTATTTTCATATGTTTATTATCATATCAGCTAGTGGCATGCAGTAATACGATAATGCTAACTGATATTTATTACGTCCGTTTTATGTGAAACATAAGCTACTACCTTTCGAAATTCTATGGACTTATAAGTGAGAGCACAGAAAAATACATTATATATTCGTGTTACGTGGCTCAACTTATTAGGAACATAATTTAATAACGGAACTAGTAAACGTTTTAACTTTAATAAAAAACACGGGATTTGATCTTGTTCAAAAATGAGTTTGAAGTTTGCCTCGTGCGTCTTCTTATTCTCTTATTTTCTAATAGTAATTTCAGACAAAAGAACGTGTCACGTTTACAGTTTTGTTTTCATTGTACATTAAGGACATTTTGTATGCATTCTAATGGTTTGGGTCAGAAGTAAATCCGCCAAGTCGTGTGTACGTAACTTTATGTGTGTGTGTGTATGTCATCATAATATAATTTACAGAACGTTTATCCAATCAGTAGTGACATAGTGGCTAGTGTGCCTGTATCGTGAATCTGAGAGTTCGTGGTTCGCGTCTCTTGCCGAAAAAAAAACGAACTGTGCAGTTTAGAACTCTGGGTGTGCTATAAGAATGACAGTCAATTCCTTCTATTCACGATTTTGTGATGGATGATGTTGACTAGGTAGTTTCTCCTTGATCTATTAGTTCAAATTAAAGACAGCTATGAGCAAGTGGCCCTTGTCCAACATTGCGTGAAAATTCTAAAACAAACCAAAAAATTATGCAAAGATAAACAAACAAAAATTATGCACCTATACAACCATTAATGTTTCATATGTCACAAGTATTTCGTAAAAAAAAAAGCTATCCAATATTTATCATTACTTATTGCATTCTATTTTCACAAGTTTTGTTTTCTTATTATATTTTTACTTCTATTCAAATAGATAAGCCTCCTAGTGACAGCGGTATGTCTGCAGACTTACAGCGCTAGAATCCCGGTTTCGATACCCGTGATGGGCAGATCACGAATAGCCCATTCAAAAGCTTTGTGTTTAACTACAAACAAACAAATCCAAATAAATAATACAAATAGTTTTCGATATATGTAATATTAATGTATACACTTTTGTTCCAAACACTGTATTTTGCCACACAATATAAGTGTTGTTATTCCCCAGTTTTTTTTAAATCTTCATGAATTTGATGATGAATATAAAACTGTAACGTTTGTTAAACTTCGTACATATACATATATAGAACTGACAAACTTGGTATCGCTTCGTAATTAAAACATTGCCTTTAAAACACTGGTCTGTTTTCCGCTACCTAATGCATACCTTTTCATCAATAAAGAAAGCCTTAATCTATTATAGCGAAAATTAATTCGGTTTTAGTTAAAAAAACAAAAACTCTAGAATTTCCTAAAGCTGCTCATTAATCTGTGTGCCTAACTTTTTAATTACTCTTGAAGTTAGGCCTGAATAAATCAGCAAAGAAAAAATAAACTACTATTTTAATATGTCGTATCAATGGATAGACCGTGTAGGAGAAGACATTACATCTAACAGACCAACTAATTAGAAAGGAAGAATGACTTGTCTTATATTCCTGTTTGAAACTGTACAGACTTCAGGCGGATGACAGCCTGTCTCCTATAAAGCAATAAGAACTACGGCATTGTCAGATATCGTTATAAAAGACTGTTTCATTAGTAACTAGGCGTATCGGAGTAATTTAATATTCCACTTGTCTTTTCTGATTATGAGTAATTAGTAAGAATTAATCATTATACCACTTTTGAATTTTTAATCTTGGAATTATTGTTATTAAAATTTAGCAAATGTATTTTTGAAACATTTTCTAAGATGAAAAATTATGTAATTAGTAAAAAAAAACGAAACAAACAAGGCGGAAATATAGCTAGTTTAAAAATATAAAGTTTAAATAACGTACACTTTCAAACATAACAACATTATTAAAAACTGTTAGTTTAAAAAAGGGGGGAAAGGGATCATCAAAAAATATACAAACAAGATAGGTAGCTTAAAGTGAGAATGCAATCGCAAAAGAAGTAAACAATCAAGCTTAATGTTTGAGACATAGCGTTGGCAATATTTCCTCAAACTACAAATCCCGATTTTGACTCCGTGTCTAAAAGCTGTAATATTTAGAAGACAACTATTATTAACAATAAGTTTAAATCGCTATGGTAGATATGTCATGCCTGCCATATAAACATTTAACAAGTATAAGGAAAAAAATTATCGTTAAATAATAAAACTATGGAGACTGGCTACTGGACTTGAGAAAAGGAATCAAACAAAATAGGATGTAAATGAACATATCACTCCATCGGCCAATGATCACATAGCATACTAACCTATCTCGACTTTACATGGAGAATAAAATTCCAACATTGCTGGCTTCTACACTTTATCTACCGAAAACATAGTCTTTCAATAGAATCTCAGCTTTCATTATTATACCTTTCTTTAGTTAACTTTAGAATACTACTTGTATGACTAATTCACAAGAGAGTAACATTTTGTGATTAAAAAATCTGTTTTGCAAGTGAGGAAGCCAGTAATATGGGGATTTTATTCTCCATGAATC
>NW_013665675.1:282200-289222 GCF_000517525.1 Limulus polyphemus | reverse complement strand
ATTGTTTGTAATAATTGTTATTGTAAATTGTATTGTTGTCTATATATTAAAACGTATTTGTGTTCAAAAGAAAACTGTGTGTATGAATCTTGTTGGGAAATATTACAAACTGACTACATATCGGCATTTATTTAAATACTAAATCCAAAGTACAATTTAACTACTAAATTTAAATTATTTAACTCGGCTTCGGACTATTCGAACTTCTAATACGTAACAATATACAGTGGCCCCCCCAGTGGCACAGCGGTATGTCTGCGGACTTACAACGCTAAAAACCGGGTTTCGATACCCGTGGTGGGCAGAGCACAGATAGCCCTTGTGTAGCTTTGTGCATAATTAAAAAACAAACAAAAAAAACAAACAATATAGAGTGAATAGCGACAATAGAATACGAACTTACAAACTACATCCAGAACTGAAATAATATGCCAAAAACGTTAAGGAACAACTAATTATGGTTCTAACACCTTTTGCCAGAAGAAAAAGGGTACAGAAAAAAATAAGAAAAATTTTGAATATCAAAATTTATGTTGCATATAAATGTTAAGAAATAGAATCAAACTTATAACTGTTCTAAATTTAGTAACTTATACCAAGTAAAAGGTTTGCAAAATATTTTGAACTCGAGATATGTTGTAGAATATATTTTAATACTTTCGGAGTGAACATTCCAAACTTTAATGGAATAGTACCGAATAATAATGAATCGGTTCTTTGATCACGTATCACAAAAGTAAGTTCACATACGGATGTGTCAGAACACCAAGTTGTCAAGGGCTAGTGTTTTCAATATAATGGTTATTTGACTATTTATGGAAAACGCCTTCACTGAGTAGGGTCAATTAACATTAAGAACTTTTATTAGATTAACCTATCATAAAATACTGTTTTAAAATGTTTACTTATAATTACTGACCATACATTTAGCCAAAGTTATTCTCAAGCTCAAATTTTCAATTATAAATGCTTGTTGTTAAGCGCAAAGTTACACAATGGGCTAATTGTGCTGTGTCCACCGCGAATATCGAAGCGTAATTTTTCGCGTTATAATTCATCAGACTTACCATTAGGTTATCGGGAGCAATGCTCTCAAGAATGGCGATTTTAAGATTGTAGATATATAAAATCTTAATTAGTAAATATAAAGCAAAATGTGATTTCTTTGGGAGAAACATTATTCACATTTTTCTAACTTTGCATATTTTGTGGTTGTTTTGTAAACTATAAGAGGAAGTATCTATTATGCGTGGACGAGAACATAGCAATCTCTCATTTTGTTTTCGATCAATCTCGGTAACTGATCAATATATATTTAATACTGGATATTTTCAGCTAGGCAAATTTTGAAATCAATAATAGCATTTTTACTTTAAACTAGTTAACGTATTTAGTAGTGAAAATCTGCATCTCTAGGTAAAGTTTTGTGGGAAATAAAACAAAAAATAAATACTCTTACTTAGACTTTTAACTAGATTTTGAGAAGAGGATTTCTTTCAAAACCACAACGTGCTGTTTGGTCAAATATAATGATCCAAATTATTTTTGTTTAAAGTTTAACGAAATCTATGTAATACACAGACAATAAATATTATAGTTTCACACATATTACATTATGAATTTATCCTTTGTCATTTGCAAGTATTTTTTATTCCGTATTATGTTAAGATATTAGGTCATTGTCATAGCTGATATTCTATCTATATTTTTTATTAATTTTTCATCAAAACGTAATTATGGCCTGTAGTGGACATTGTTTTAATTTAGTATCCACAATTAACTCTAGCATCTAGGTATAGACCAAAGTTTAAGGGTAAGATAAAATTATTTATGCAGTTTAAGCTTTAAAAAATATTATAATAATAAAAAAAAAACAATATGTTTGTGATATTTATAAAATCCTTTAAGTTTGTTAGATTCAGATCAAGGTATTTTTACCATATTTAGGGGTAGGCCTACGCCGTTGTTTCGTCAGCTTCTGGTGTTTGTTAGTACTAGTAGGCAATCGTAGCCTGGCATTATTCCGTATTTGTATAACAACTGCTGTTAGATAATGTGAACAAATCAACAAAGCGTAGTTAATATCATAGGCCTAAGATTAAATTCGTAAATATTAATAAAGCTTCGAAATTTTGAATATGGTTTCCATGTAAAACAAGAAGAATTTATCGAAACACCCTCTCTAACATATGTATTTAGAATTAGATTCTAATTATGGGCAAGACTTTCCATACCGGATATAAGTGGAATGTACCGACTGAATTATTCGGGTTAAATTTATCCAGACAAAATTTACAGTAGCAGTCATAACGTTTCGACCCGTTACGTGTATGTAGTTGTTAATTATTCAGCAAAAAGTCGAAACATTGGGTCAAATAGAACATTTTTATTTTTCTGAAGTATTTGTCGACCTCATCAAACATATTTTACCTTTGACCTAAGAGAAAATAAACAGTTGTGTTTAGTTGCCTGATTATATTTTCTCCATATTCGTAGTGTGAAAATAATAATTAATTGTACTTATATTACTTATAAGACAACTACACCATTGTACGTATGTTTAAATATAGATAGTTATTAGGTTTAAGTCTAAGATTTCAAGCTATTGTAAAACATGACAAGTATAGATTGTAGGTTCTTTTTTTCCCAGAAATTCATTGCTTCGGTATACCGTATTTCTTTTTAACTTTTCAGTAATTAAATATCACATTCAATTCCTTGTAAATATTTGTTCCTTTTACTATTTTTCGAAAAAATAACTTAGTTGGTGCTGACTAAAATTATAAGGCAGGAATTACTTAAAGGTTAATAACTGTGACAGGGGAGAGTTTATATCTACAGATGCACTCACAAAACAATGCTATATTTTTCAAAGGGTGTTGCAAAGAAATATCCATCGTTTGACTTAGTTTGAAAAGCATCCTGAAGTTTCTTAGTTTTATAAGATATATTCAACTTGCCACAATCCAGTTAGATAACATCGTGTTTTATTTATTTATTTATTTTCCGACTATACAGTTCATCATCATAATCAAGGCTAAACAAAATGATTCGTTTTCACAGATTGGAGCTAGCCTAAATTCGAGTTACAAGATGTTATACAGAGAACGGTCAAAGTTTTTACTTGAAGGGAAAGGGGAGATGTGCCTTTGGCTAGCTGTCTTTTTTTCACCACTTATTATATGTTCTGATAAGAAAGTGCTACAAGGGTAATAAACAAATCTAATTTTTGGCTGTATGATTACATTCGTATTCACTGAAATATGCACACAAACGAGGACACAAAAGTAAATTGATAGAATAGATAAATAAAAACATAGAAAACCAGCTATTAATTTGTGTTATTCTGAAACAATTCTGTTGAAACTAAAGCTTTGTGAAGAGTATAGATAAAGGCCCCTGGCACAGCGGTATGTCTGCGGACTTACAACGCTAGAATCCGGGTTTCGATACCCGTGGTGGGCAGAACACAGATAGCCCATTGTGTAGCTTTGTGCTTAATTACAAATAAACAAACAAAATTATTTATGTAAATTCGAGACAAATTAGTCTGCTAGGCGATCATTAGCCAATCAAGTGATATGTCCAATGTATAATAACAACGTAGTGCAGTTTCTTTTCCAAAAGACCCCTTTATACGGTTGTGATGACCAAAGACTATACGTTTTCCATAAGCCATCTAGTTTAAGAGGACGACGGGATCCATTGATACTGCGTCTGGCAGCTTTACCTGCATGTCTTTGTATGGAATAGCACGATTACCCGTTTTATTTTCCAGATACTTGGTGTATGTGATAGTTGTGTCGTGGAAGAAGCTTGTGTACAGCCTTTGTTACTGATCTTTGAGTTCGTGGATTCTCACCTGTTATACGACGCTGCATTTTCCTTACCACGCCTGAAGTACGACTTGTTGCAGGTTTCTCATCAGTGATCCTAGACACTACCACCTAATGAAACTTCAGACCAAACCAAGCCTTTATAGTAGTGAGGTATCGAAAATCGAAATGGTATATTTAAGTGTTTTACACTCACAAAAAATAAACCTATCACTCTCTAGGTCTGGCTCCCAGACACACCCCCAATGAAAGAATAGACCATTCCAAATGTTTAAACAATTCTATTCAATTATATACCAGCTGCCTAGTGTCGGTTAACAATACGAAGAATTAAACTGTGTCGAAACGCTGCAAGTTCTTCAAATACCTATAGAATGATAGGTTTCTTTTTTGTGAGTGTAAAACACTTAAATATACCATTTAGATTTACTACTAATTATATCTGCTCTTTACATAAAATTATTTCAGGTTTTTTATATCCAAAACGAATATATAAGCTCAACGTTTTTTCAATCTTAAACTTTCCAAAGAAATATTTGTTTATTAAATCGTTGCTATATATCCATATGTAAATTCTCTATATTTGGGGACAAACAAAAACATTAGATTTTCACATGCAAGGTATGCACTGTATAGAATAGTCTTAATTTTAAACTTATATAGGTGAAAGCAGGTTAAACAACCCTGCAAAAATACCTTCAAATGCTATATTCCGCTCCTGTTTCATGGCATGATAGATAGCAGGGTAAGAACCTAAAACTTGGAAAAGTTTTTATCAGAAAATAAGACTTAACATATGTTTAGTTTGGCAACAAATGACGATTTTCGTACAGTTTCAGTGAAAGCTTATGATATCATGCTGATCAGAAACCGTAAAGGGTAAATGCTGCTAAAACAGATGTGTACATCTTTTATACTTAACATATATTTTTCTAGTTCTTTGTTGATACTTAAAAAGAACGTTTAACAAATTAATAGTTATTTAATGTAGATGTAGATAGAATGATTTACGTTCTTTCAGAAAAATCTGACTAATCTGTGAAAGTTCTTGGTAACTATGATGTTTAAAATAAGTTATTAACTCAATAAAATATTTCTTTTATAACCTAAAAGCCGACGTCTAGTGAGATCGAAGTGTTTCAAACGTTAAAATGAATATCAAGTTGCATCCTAAATTGTGAAGATGTGCATATATTCATCAAGCTTTAAATTGTCTTATTACAGCTGTAGAAGAAAATAATGGCCTATTATATACGTCAAATTTCCAACATAATTTGTTTCGTTTGATCTAGCACGGATTATTCTTGTAGGTGTTTCATAACCTCTTTCTTTATCACTGAAATACATTCCAGACCATTATACCAATCACTGGAAGTAAGTATGTTTTTGTATTTTGTTCTAAATTGCCGTATTTTAGGTTAGGAGTTCAAAGAGAAAGAGATTTCATAACTTCTACATAAAATTATCTACTTTAGTATGAAGGTGCACATTCAGCTTAAATAATTAATTGCATTCTTCAAAGCATTTGAACAGATGAATAATGAAATTTAAGTTCGGGTAAAGCAGCTAAGGAGGATACCATTTAAATCAAATCAAATTTATAGTTCACGGCTTATCAAATTACAGCTGTAGTTCTTGGTAATAAATTTGATCTTGTTAGAAATAGTTTTAAGAAAGTATTTCTCTATCTTTAATTATTTATGACAGAATAGATTGAGTAGAATTTCTTGATGTAGTTTGTTATGCTAGTATAGACTAAGTAGAATTTTTTGATGCACTTTATTATGACAGAATAGATTGAGTAGAATTTTTTGATGCATTTTATTATGACAGAATAGATTGAGTAGAATTGTTTGATGCACTTTATTATGATAGAATAGATTGAGTAGAATTTTTTGATGCACTTTATTATGACAGAATAGATTGAGTAGAATTTTTGATGCACTTTGTTATGACAGAATAGACTGAGTAGAATATTTTGATGCACTTTATTATGACAGAATAGTTTGAGTATAATTTTTGATGCACTTTATTATGACAGAATAGAGTAAGTATAATTTTTTGATGCACTTTATTATGACAGAATAGATTGAGTAGAATTTTTTGATGCAATTTATTATGACAGAATAGAGTGAGTATAATTTTTTGATGCACTTTATTATGACAGAATAGAGTGAGTATAATTTTTTGATGCACTTTATTATGACAGAATAGATTGAGTAGAATTTTTTGATGCACTTTATTATGACAGAATAGATTGAGTAAACCTTGTTGATCTACAACATTGAAAAGTGACCATATAAAACTATGGTACAAACAAATATCGTGCTACATGCAAATAGTAAGGCTCTTAGCTCCTTTCTTATTGCATTTAGACAGGTGTTCATTTGTAAGAGCGGACGGTGTTCTCCCATTAAATTACTTGCTCGATACAAAGCATAGAATGCTTAGATTCATTATCATTCGTCAACGAACATGTCATTTACTACTCACACTGCATTCTTTCGGTTATTTTTCTGATATACCATGTTAGTTTTTGATAAATTAGGGCTCAAGGTGTTATCTCAAGCTCCTGTAATGAAATGTACTTATAGCTTACGGTTCGTTGGATAATAATTTAAAACTTTTAATATATACAATTTTATCTATACCATACGTTACGTATTATAATTTCAAATAGCCTGAAATTCAGTTAACTGATAAATTTAAATTTAGTAGTAAAATTATACTTTGGATTTAGTGGTTAAGTAAAAGCCGATATATAGTCAGTTTATGATATTTGCCAACAAGATTGATACACACAGTTTTCTTTTATACAAATACGTTTTAATATACACACAGCAATACAATTTACAACAACAATTATTACAAATAGTTATTACAGACAATGATTTATAAACAAAAGTTTCACAAACTTACATGCAATGTAAAGTCTTCTTTCTAGTCTGGAACTTACTTGATATCTCATCGAGGGTTCACGATTAGCGGGTTGATTATGAGTTGACGTAGGTATATTTCACTTAACGGGAAGCTAGCTAGCTTTGTCCTCTGTTATTTACCTACCACACACACACACACACACCGGGTTTTCCACCGTGACATTATGTAATGTTTTCGTAAAAATACTAATGTCCAATGAGAATCCATTGAAGTTAAATGAGTTGTAATGTTCGAACTTTGTAAATG
>NW_013665675.1:279483-282011 GCF_000517525.1 Limulus polyphemus | reverse complement strand
TTTCGAAGTTTATAGCACACCGACTATAGCGAACTAATAATAGATACTCTCTTTTTGGCGCGTCGCGTTGGTTATATTTATAGGCGTGTAGAGGTTTTCTAGAAATTTTTAGAAAGTTTTACGTAACAATACTGGCGTTAACACAAGTATTTACGTACACACATATATTGTTGATTCTTATTCTCGAGAATCTTCTACAACTTTGAGGAATAGGCGGGAGTTTCGCAATGCATATTTAACAGTATAATCTATGTATGTTTCTAAATATGAATTTAATCTAAACAAATGTTGATATTAAAATGAATATATAATAACAAATTCGTTACACATATTATACTTTTATAATATTTTCATAAACACTGCAATAAAAATTATAAGCATCAATGGAACACTGAGTAAAAACTAGGAATTGTTTCATGAATATTATGTTCCATCAATCCCAGAGCAAAAGTAGTCCTCGTGTAAACCTTATTAGTTACACATGAGCATTTGAAAAAATTTGTTTATCTCCGTCCCTTCTATAGCGCAGCTCCGCGGGTGGGTCAGCGGTACGTTTATAGATTTACAGCGCTAAATTCCAAGGTACAATTTCCCGCAGTGGGCAGATTAACTTTGTACTGAGAAAGCAACTTCTATAGCACGGTTGTCGTTCTCTTTCATCGACTCGTGTTATGTCGGAGGCAGTTTTCAAGAATTGCGTTATTATTTATTTGTAATGCTTTACATTTTATTTTGAGATCAATAAAACTTTTAACGGCAGTAGAATAGATATAGTAACAATAACTATTGTGCTTCTCTAGAATTGTAAATAATTTTTAAAAAACGCATGATTATAACAATTATTGAATGATAACAAATAAGTTATATTCGGTTTAGTCCTAACTATTATCTGTTTAGTTTTAGCCTTAAGATAGAATTTTTGTTTTACATAAAAGCGTTGATATGTCCTAAAAACTCTCAGCGTTTTTCGAAGAATTATGCTTTGTAGAATTTCGAATTTCACATAAGGTGAGAGATGAAGTTCAGCCAGGAAGATGTAAGGAGTTTCATTATATATTTGATAAATTTCATAAAGATGTTGGATAACTTAATCAAAAACTTTCAAACATCTTCGATATGATTTATCACTTGAGTGCATAGTATCTGAGAAATTAGCTAATGAAGCTCTCTTTCTTTCTTTCCCAATACACAAAATGCTCTTTTTTATTTTTTATAATTGACTGGCGAAGTGTTACAATTTAAGTTTCAGCTGATTAAGAAAGATTTGTGAATATCGCCCAACTAATTTTTTATAGTAGAATTTTTATACTGCAGAATGACTTGTGTAAAATCTTCAGATTATAGCATCCAATAGAGAAACGAACTTATCGAAACATAAGGAAAGGGAAACATGGTTTCACCCTTGGTTACAGGTCACTTCTTTAAACAAAAATATAAACATCTGTGTTTCATTTATGTCAACATAAATATACCCTGGTTTATATTACCAAGACCATTTAGGAAAGCCAACTGTAAATATATTTACAGCTGAACAAAACTTTAATGGAGGTTTGATTTATTATGTTAAGGCCATTTATATATTATTCGGTTTACGCAATAAATGCGTCTACTTTCTGTATGATGCGTTAGAATAAAAAAGACCAAGCTATTGATCTTATACAGACCTCAAAACAAACTTGATCTCACAAGTTTATATGATTGTATAATTCTACTCCGAGATTTTGAATTACTATCTTAATTTTTGTCTCTCCACAAAGTAATTTTACGAGGTAGTTATTGTTTATTGTTAGCCAGTTAGCATGAAACTTAAAGTAATAAAATCCCAGTAGCTTCTTTATGCTAATTTAAGTTTCTCTCAAAAAGTTCTTATTAGATTTTGTTTTCAAATTTTGCATTTTATATTATGATGCCCTTCCAGAGGCTCAGCTGCAAGCCTGAGAGCTTATAACAATAAAAAGCAGGTTTCGGTACCCACGGTTGGCAGAGCACGGATAGCCCATTGAGTAGCTTTGTGTTTAACAACAAACATCCAAGTAAATACATTGTTATATATCTGACACTCTATCCCAAACGTTCTTTATCTATAATTGCTACACCATTTAACTGATCTCCGTATAACAAAATATGTGTATGTATAAAAGTCAAAATCAATAAGAAAATCTGTTACAAAAGCAAGGTTGTAGAGTGGCGACATTTGTAAGCTACAAAAAACGATATTAACAAAAAATATAGATATTTATATACAACGTTTTTAGAGACTCTAGGTCTAACCAATGGTACTTAAATATTATACTTATGTTTTTCACACTTTCTTCTTTCATATATATTAAGTACAAACTGTTATTTAATCAAAACTACTTTGCGTAGTTGTTCATATAACTATATAAATATAATCTTGTGTTTGCGTTATAATTCAGAATGAAGCTCTTTGGGTGGTAACAGTACAAGGAGAAGTTAAGTGCTTAAGTCCACAGTCCTATTAATCTTCTATCATACCAACTAAAAGTTATCAGATGAATAGGACTGTG
>NW_013665675.1:276493-279071 GCF_000517525.1 Limulus polyphemus | reverse complement strand
CACAGTCCTATTCATCTGATAACTTTTAGTTGGTATGATAGAAGATTAATAGGACTGTGGACTTAAGCACTTTACTTCTCCTTGTACTGTTACCACCCAAAGAGCTTCATTACTCTGAAAAGCAGTCGTCTTAAGCTCCAGATACAGGAAGTTGTATTGTTGCAGAAGTGTAATACGTTTTCCAATATTCTGGCAAGACTATAAAGTATAATAAAAGAGAGCAACTGATTTTGCTTTGTTTGTTTGTAGTTAAGTACAAAGCTACATTATGGGCTATCTACACTGTGCCCACCATGGATATCTAAATCCAATTTGTAGCGTTATAAGCTCATATACTTACCGCTGAGCCACTGGGGCCCATCGTCTTTTCTAAGCGAAGGTAATGTTAATCTGATGAATGTCAAGTTGTATCTTAAATGATCAGTACCAAAGAAATGTGAAACAATGACAATTTTCGAATATTTTCTCTTGTTCTACTTCAAATAATGTACAAACATACCATAAGGTCAGTAAGTTACAGATATTTTATGGTAACGGAGGGATGAAAAAGTGTCTATTGCTACCAGTTGACAGATGGTGATGAGGATCAGTGTGTCAAACAGTATTCAACTAACCTCCAATGAGATAAATAGATGTGAATAGTAATGGGTCGAGATTCCCTTCCTAAAAGATATATATGACCAACTAGGAGGGATGAGAAAGTGTCTATTGCTACCAGTTGACAGACGGTGATGAGGATCAGTGTGTCAAACAGTATTCAACTAACCTCCAATGAGATAAATAGGTGTGAATAGTAATGGGTCGAGATTCCCTTCCTAAAAGATATATATATGACCAACTAATCTTTCTTTCAGTGAATTGTAAATTTTAATACATTATTATAGTCTTTTTTAAATATTGTAAATTTCATATTTTGATTTATTTGTTCTTTTACATTCAGGTAAACGGCGTACAAACAATTCTGCATAGCAGTGCTACATAACACTGGAACATAACGTAATCTCTCAAACGCTTAGATTTCAGTTTTACATACGAACATTTACTGTATGTGTTCACTGGTGGAACAGATTTTCTAACAAGATAAACGACAAGAAATATCCTGAAGGGTTATGTTCTAATATAGAACAATAATTAAAATACTACACTCTCTATAATATCTTAGAATAATTGTTTTATTCTAGTAATATTCTATACTTTTACTAAATTCACAAATTTCTGTGCTCAGTGATATCACCTGTAAGACATGTTGATGATTGAACTTTGTAATTTCAAAAATATATGAATCAATAAAAATATAGTAGGCATTAAGATAAGCATCGTGTAGCATCTACTTGACTTGTAAAGCACACCAGTCATTCACTAATCCCATAGAAAACTATGGCAGAAAACCTATTACATCACCACAAGCGATGGTTAACTTCCATGCAATATAATAACCGGGTTTTTGTTTGTTTATTTGTGCGTGTGTTTCTAAGCACAAAACTACATAATGAACTACTTGTGATGTGCCCTCCACGAGTGTCTAAACCCACTTTTTAGCGGTGTAAGCCTTCAGACTTGCCGCTGACCCACTGACGGTGCAGACATGAAATTCATTGACATAAATAAATTGGTGTACTAATCTAAATGTAAAGGAAAACTAAAAAAGCTTTAGTGTAAATATTCTATTATTTATCTTTATATTTTGTTCGCTCATTCAAAATCATTCCAGATCTTGACCTTCTTTTATATTTTACGTTTGTGAGATATCATACGTTTCATATACTAGCAGAAATACCCGCCCTCCGGTTCAGGTAAAAGGGCTAGTTCCTGCGGAAGGCTGTTGGGCCTGCGGCCTCTTCTGGAATTGTCTGACAGTTCTACAACAATGTACTCATACTTGACATTCAGTAATGTTCACCATCCATGAGAAAAAAAGAATTTTATTGAAATTTTAGTTTACAAATGAGCTATCATCATAGCATTACATCACAGAGTAGATTTGATTGAAGTATTTCTTTGTAGACGCAGTTATCAATGAAAGTGTTTTGATTTTCTATTGCAACACTCATGAGATTTTCACTAAGGAAAAACAAATACATTTTTTAAGTTCTTTTTTTGTTTGTGTTATATTTGAAACTTACTCCTTTTTGTTTGTAATTTTTATTGGTTAAATCTGAAACATATAATTTTTGTGGAAATTTCAATTGTTTAATTTATTTCTCAGTTATCAAAATACTGCTTAGTTATAAAAATATTACCCAGTTATGATTGGTGATGATGGGTGCAGTAGTTTCCGAGATCCGAGTTTTGGACGTATACATCGCAGGCTCCATTATAATAAGATTCAAGATTTAATTTTCCAACTTAAGCAAGCTATAATTTTCACTAAAACACAAAAAGAGCAAACGTTTGTGTGGATACTTAAAAGGCACCAAATAAACTAAACCCCACAGAAATATATACATCATCTAAACATATATTTTTGTCGAGTTTCCACCTGAAATCTTACATCATATAAACTAAAGTAATCCTAATTCGATGACGAGGAACCCACTTTGAGATTAATAATGGCTGGAGACGGCTTGAATGGGTAATG
>NW_013665675.1:246654-276483 GCF_000517525.1 Limulus polyphemus | reverse complement strand
TTATTAGGGACCATACAGAGGGTTTAGTACGTTACATTACAGCGATTTAGGGACCATACAGAGGGTTTAGTACGTTACATTACAGCGATTATGAATACGTAAAACAACAAGTAACGTGATAACCACGGTGGATATAAAGTTGTGGTGGAACGGAATGTATAAGACCTATCCTCTGACATTGCTTGCCGTTTCGCAGGTGGTGTGATGTCCTCGAAAATTGATCGTTTTTGGGGGGAGTAAGTAATAGCTTTTCCCAACGCAAAATATTCATAGACTCAGCAGATCATAGAGATGTTTGCAGTTCGGGAATTAAAAATATCGAAGACGGATATGTAAAGGAAGAATGGTATGCTTTGTACATGACAGACTAACGACGGAGCCATTATCATCAAAAACTAAGTTACAGGGTTATTTGTCACGTCGCCAGAAAGAGCACGAATGAACGTGACGATATGGAATATAATGACGTGGTAATACCCCAAAATATTTTCAATATAACACATTCAACCTCTGTATAATCACCGAAATCATGAATCCACATGGTTTTTAAATAATTTAGAAAAAATGTGTTTCAAAAACAAGTAAGGTCCATATGAACCTATTGGTTATTCTAGGATTAAAATACAGGGAAAAATTAAATGACCCACTTTCAAATCGTTTAAAGATATAAGGCATAATACGATTTTTAAATCCATCTATTTTTGTGAAGTTGCAAAATCAACATATAAAACAGTTTGTGTCCTGCGGTTATTATAATGCAGCGTGAAATGTTTTCGTATCGGACTTCGAAGACGAGACACACTACATTTCAAAGAAATAACACCTACTAGAACATTCCATAAGTCGAATAATTTTAAAGTTCACCAGCAATAACAAATGAATGTATTGCTATGTAAATATTATTACCCCAACTTAATGTGTATAACACTACCCACCGCCGCCTCCTGCTAATCTTATCAAATAATGGGATTTGACTGTCACTCTTACAGTACATCCACGACCCCAATCTGTGGAACGAGATTTTGCAGCAGTGGGACACGAGCCATGGACCCTCAGATTAAAGTTCAACACATTGACCACTAAACCACGTTCGGCTAATTAAAAAAAATAATAATAATAAGATAGTGGGAAAAACAAGTAATCTCGAAAGTTAAAGATATATCATGTGAACCAACACTGGCTAACTTATCCTCGCTTGTTATAAATTAACCTCTTGGCCCTATATAAGAACATCCACAAATTTACGTAAATTAATATTATGTCGCCATCTATCGTATGAATGTAACAATATAATTATTTGACAGATTGTTTAAACAGAGTATTCATGATTAAATGTAGTTGAATGGACGGCAACTGCCTGTTGTAGAAACGACGACGTTTCGAAAGTCTTCCCCCTTTCGTCCTCAAGTCAGTATGTGTGTATGGTATTGTCGGTCTTTATAGTATTATGGTGGACTGTGGATAAACAGGGATAAACCAACCAATTATAACACGCCTTCCACTGCCTGTTTTAGAAACAGGCAGTAAAATGTTTTATGTGATGTTAGAATACTACACAGCACTGTGTACATTAAATATTATGTCGCCATCTATCGTATAAATGTAACAGTATAATTTTCGATGACGAGGAACCCACTTTCAGACTAATAATGGCTGGAGACGGCTTGAATGGGTAATGAAGAAAAACTTTAATGTAAGTTTAACATAACAGCAAATGTACAACGTTTCGACAAGGTTTTGTACATGATGATGACAAAACCTTGTCAGAACGTTGTACATTTGCTGTTATGTTAAACTTATATTAAAATTGTTCTTCATTACGCATTCAAGCCGTCTCCAGCCATTATTAAAGTAATTCTAGTTGATGTTTAGTTTACAGGTAATGTAACAACTACATAAAAACTCTTTATATGTGCAAGACACGTTATGAACGTTTCCTTTATAACACATCAGTTGTTGTTGTTGTTGTTTTGATAAACTATTGAAAAAGTTTATTCGTGATGTCCCTTCTGTTCTATACATTTCTCGTTTCTCTGCAGGCATTCATAAGCAGGTGCTGACCGAGTGACAGAAAAGCATAGGCGTACACAAAAGTAACACAAAACATTGCTGTGACTAAATTCTTAAGAGTATATGCAAAGATTGAGCAAAATGAGGCCATTTGAGATATGCTATATAGTTTATTATTTATAAAGAATCAGAAAAGATCTAATGACAATAATTACCTTCCAGATGTCCTACTCTAATGGCCTACCTTGGAAAGTCGAGTGTTACATTTTACATCTTTAATTTCAATAAATGATAAAGACCAATATATATTTACCAAAATACACAAACAACAATTTATTTCCTGTACATAACGTCCAAACACTTACAGCATAAGTAGTTATCTCGGATATCGCGCGGCACGCCACCAGTGGGCATTACATTTGTGTCGATCTCGGAGAGGGAGGGAATGGGAGACAAGGATATCACCAAAGACGATGAAGTCATATTTTCACAAAATGTCACCAGAGGGCGCATTGCTAGACCGCCATGGCAGTCGGCCATGACGGACGATTTACGTAATAGCTCTACTAAGTGCAACCAGAGAGCGCGCGTATCATAGGAATGGATGATGTCATAGTTCGATACCAGAAGGACTGTTACTATAGATGGATTGGCTTACTAAGGTTTATAAGCATATATTTATTCATACTTTTTTCTGACCTTTTATATTACTACTCGTTCATTCCAACTCGGTACGTAGTTTATAAACGACAGAGTCTAATTCTTGTATCTAAACAATCGGTTCAGACAGTGTCAGTCGGCTTAGAATAATTTTTCAAAGTGAAAAATTGATTCAATTCCACTTTTTAATAACTACATAAACGTGTGAAATATATGAAATTTCATTATACATTAATATCTAAGTATTATTTTAAACATCTCATACTATAATGTTTTGAAAATGGTTTTAAGAAGTGTCACTTAACACTATTTCATTAGTTCTATATATAATTACATTTCCTGGCCATTTATATGTAAATTGTCCTGCAAAAAGGATGCTTAACCTTAATTCATTAGTTCTGTATTCAATTACATTTCCTGACCATTTATATGTAAATTGTCCTGCAAAAAGGATGCTTAACCTTAATTCATTAGTTCTGTATTCAATTACATTTCCTGACCATTTATATGTAAATAATCTTGAAAAAGGACGCTTATTTAAATACCATGCAATAATTAGAACTTACATTTTCACTAGCTTGACTTTATGCTATCTATATAACTTGACATTTCATTTTACACATGATACTTTATAATTTAACAAAGGTGGACGGTGTTACTACACTTTCACATATGATTACGATATCAATGTCTAGATTTAATTATATCAAAGTCTTTATTTGAACGACAGTCTTGTTGTCCGTAGGATTTTAACAAATCTACTGTTATCCATTATTTGAATGAAGTCACAACTTACGTTTTATTTTCATTTATATATATATATATATTTATTTATTTGCATTACATGTGGACAATGGTACAAAGGGTTGTATACAGATTTTAACGTACATTTAATAGTGTACGTTTGACATATAGACTTTCCTTTCGTTTTCATCTGTGATTCATTAACACATGGAGACATTTCACTCTGACTCATTGTGACGCGTTCCCAATCAGTCTATCAAACTTCAAAACACATGAACTGCAAACTTTCTGTATGCTTATAATGCATGTTTCACTAACTTTAATTTTAACATCTAGTTAATAAACTCTATTGTAAATCATTTTGCTACATAATAAATGTGGTTAATCACAATTATAGAATACAACACTTGTCCACAATATTGTCCACTCACACACACACACATAGACGAATACGGTTCTTGCAGTGCTTTTTTACTGTAATTTTACTTTCGACATTTCTTTTGATGTTTTTCTTATGTTGAGATCATCTAGAAGCAGTCCTAATGGATCAAAATATATTCAACTCCACCAATGTATAAATACCAACCATTAGACAGTCCTAATGGACCAAAATATATTCAACTCTACCAATGTATCTATAAATACCAACCCAGAATTCAATGTAACGCTGGTTTATTAAGATATTTAAAAGTTGGTAATTATCAAAATACAATAAGTTTCCATATTTTTATGTTAAATGATTCCTATAACTTAAGCATAAACAAATATAGTATAAACTATTCCAATCAACTAAGTCACATGAGATTGCTGTATTTGCTGGAACATTAGAATTAAAATTCTAATGATGTTAGGTAGAATAGCTGAGCTAGACTTGAACTTTGGATTGAACTTTACTAGGCCTAATTGCGGAGTTAAAGAGCAGATAACAACCAGTAAAAATTAATGCCACATTTTTACTTCTCTAAGACATCCCTCTCTTATATCTATCTGTATTTTCATAACAAAAATGAATATCTAATTGATAAAACATGAAAGTAATTAACAAGCTATTCTAAAAGTTTGAAGTTTCACTTAGTCATTAACCAGCCAAGGCGGGAAATAGTGCAATCGAACATTGAAATCATAAAATGTGACAATTTCTGTTGATAATTTTAATTATGCCTCTGGTTAATTTTTACTGAATTTAAATGGGAAAAAAATTATGTTCTATTTCCAGTCGTTTTTCACTTATTGTTAATACGTCTATGCTATAAAGTTATTTTCCATCCATACCAACACCAAAGAGAGAGGAACAAACTGCCGAATGCGTGTTATTTTTCTGTTTTTAGTAGAAATATTTATTGATGATTTAGCTTAAAAATATAATGATACAGTTTTTGTTTGTAAGTGCTGTTGCATAATTCTGAAAATTTTACATTTTGTTCGTATAACCTTAGTATGTTGCCAAGAAACAAATATCAGACTCCTTTTTTATGCTGAATTTTGTTGCTTTGAGGTGATGTGGTAAGGTGAGTAAATGCGCGATCTAATTTTTTAATCTGAATATAATACAGACTTTCATGAGACATAGCTGTCACACATATTTTGGCAAATGTGTATTATATACTTTTAACGTATAATTTAAAACTAAAAGTATAATAATGTGATTCACCGAGATTCTATTAAATATTAAGCAAAATACAGGTCATACTTTCTTCACTGGTGGAGCTAAATGAGATAAAAATACATTAGCTGCACCTTTTTAATCATTTTATCATATATAACGTTCAAAATAATCATTGTATATCCAATATAAAATCAAATTAAATTATGCTACACGGGAACCCTTACAGGATGACATATACACACATTTGTGCATACAGACATATATACATATATACGTGTGCGTATTATGTGTGTGTAATCTATTATGGCATATTACACCTAAATACGTCTGGATGTGCAATTACTTTATAGCATTATTAAAGTAAACGCTTTACTACCTGCCATCCGAAAAGAAAAGGAATTCCTTCCGTCAAAAGTCCATCACTAATACAAAATAAACGTTTCAATGAAGTACATAGATGTACAAGCTTATGTGCTCACACACACACACACACACATATATATATATACACACACACTAGGAAAGAGAAATCGAACGATTAAAAATATTTAAATATATTTTTCTTTCTTAAAGTATTACTAGTTTTTATTTCAAATGTTTAACCATCATAATTGCGTTACAGTTAATACTACAGCTGCTCTTACAGGGTTGAAAATTTTAATTGCTGCACTCCGCAGAATGGGTTTAGACGGTTAACTTATGTTAGATGAATAAATAGTCTTTCCATTTATTCATATGTTTTGATTATAAAAAAGCAGTAAAATATAGAATGTTATTTTCTTGAGGGTAAACACCAAAACCTTAAAAAAAAAACAAGAGGAAATCCTTAATAGGCAGGATTAGAGTAAATTAATCTATAAGATCTTTTTTTTCTTTTTTTTTTTGAGCTATATGTTTGTGCGCCAGCAATACCAGGCGTGGGGCGCGCGTATACCTGATCCAATTTTATTAGTCATCAGGATCTCTACCAGTCTACACTGAAATTAAAAATCTTTTAGGCAGAATTAAAGTAAATTAATCTATGAAACCTTGGCTGTAGTCAAATATACCGGTCGAAAGGGTTTGACCTCCTGAGTCCAGAACTGTAATTAGATCTCAAATCAGTCAGGGAATATCGGAGCTATGAGCTAACGGTTTGTACTTGAAAAAAAGAAAAAAGACTCAGAGCCGTTCTATGAGCCGCTATGCCGCGGCTAAAATAAAAATCCTAATTTTAGAGGAAGGTGTGCTACTGTTAATATTCTTATGTTACGGATCTCCAACAACACAAATATATATAATTTATGTATTTGTTAATAGATATTTATGTTTTCTAGAGCTATAATAAACCCCTAGAATTAAGAATTATATTCATGAAAATGTACAATTTTAAACTTCGGTGAAACTAATTTTGTTACTAAAGAACGTAATATTTACTGCAAATAGAGCTTTTTAATGTATCTTAATAGCTTATTTAAAAAGTTTAATCAACAAAACTTTTCACATGAAAGATCTATTTATCGGCCTGAAATTACATAACTATCAAACTATCTGCTTGGTCTAACATAATATTATTCATTAAAAGAATGTTTTCGTTACTTAGATAATTCTCTGCAGAAAAACATGCGAATTGTTTCTACATATTGATTCTTTATGTTGTTGTTTTTTGTTCTATATTCAAAAACGAATTTTAAGAGCTCATGGAATTCCACCCTTCGTAAAGAAAGAGGATTGTGGTCAAACCCAAATTATCCATGTTTACTATCAACTAGGTACTACTTTTTATCTCTGTAATTACTGTAGATTTATAAAGCAAATACGACGAAAACACTCGAATGTAGAATTCAAAATGTGTATTTTTGTAATTATTTATAATAACAGAAATATTTCGCTATATTGAATAATTTTCAGAAGTTTTTACACTATTCTGAAAAACTAAATTACTATTAATTTAAACATAGAAAATATCATTGTTTATGGCCTTACTGAAGATTTTGTCTCATTTAGAAAAGTTAAGTTATAAATTATTTCTATTTCCACTGAACCTTGTAAAATATCTTTCTTGTAAAATATCTCGATAAATTATTGTTCGAAAATATATCGTTATGTTATTATTATATAATGCTCTTCATGCCATAAGGCATGAACCAATATTCTTCAAACCCAAACTGTCTTCAGGTTTCTTTTATTCTTACTCTTCTTCTTTTTCTACTCCGCCGTGGAGACTACTTAATGCAGTTTTGGCTATGTCTGTTATTGGTTACTTTAACACATGTTCAAGGCCATCGTCTATCGTTATAACAAAATACAAAAAAGAGCCAGTTCCAGCAACACAATTAGGCAAGACCATTTACATTTAGAAACCCTCACATTTCCATTAACTAAATTAATGTTAACGGCCTCGTAATTATTTTATATTATGTAATATGTCTATGATGGAAAAAGATATATACGTGTATGAGTATCTTTAGAGCTTGGCGATTAGTTTTTCTTACACGTTTTATTTTACTTTAAGCTTATGTTAGCTTCATGTTACTGATAGTGACAAAGAAGTTCCCTGAAAAGGAAAACCAAAAAGTTGGCTGCTGAGAATAGCTTTGTATATACCACAAAATCACATACTCTTATGTAAACATTTAAGTTGTTAAACAATTTCCTTAGAGTAATTTACTAACTATTCCCTATTTATTCACAAAATGTCTTGTTCAGCACTCTGTTCTTGTCAGAAGATAATTATGAATTTTAAATAGATTTACAATATTAATTTGATCATTTCCTGTATAAGGAAAGCACTATTTACTTTTGAGAATCATGACTTTAGGAAATTGACTTTTAAATCAAAAAAGCTCAGTAAACAATTACCTAAAGTGGACAAATCCATGCCTCTCGGTGTATAAATTAACATTTTAATCACACGTATTACAATAGTTGGTAAGTACTGTATCTAACTGTATAAAAAACACACTTAGAAATATACACATATAAGCCGTCCAATATTTACTCTCATAGGAGCAAATACAATACAAACTTCTAAAACTATGAATTAAAAACTGCCACTTTATAGATGTATATGTTTAGTAATAATAAGATCAACCAATATAAGCAAAGAAATCAAACATGTAATTAGAGAATTCGAAAAAAAAGCAGATTAGGTCCTTAAAATTCACTTTAAAAAGGTTAGCAAATATTTTTTTCTCCGGTGAGCTTAGCTTAATGAAAAACATGTATGAATATATTCATGAAAATACGACTTATAATGTATGTATATATTGCTGTTTTACGTTTTTAACTAGGTGTTTTTTTCTTTAAAAGATGCGTTCACAGGATTAATCTTAGACTTGCTGTTTAAGTTAAAACACATACGCTTGTAAAAGTAACTTTTTATATATATTTAACTCTACTAAAACATGATATAACAACATTAAGATAACACTCATTACTAAGACTAAAGACTTACCATTGTCCTACTTAGTAACAATGAACAGCTTTTAAACTTTTCCTTCTCTTCTCTTTGAAAAACGAAGAGCAAACTACACTGCAAAGAGTTTTAAGATAGAAAATATAGATTTTTTTATTGTGTTGAAACAATTGCTCCAATAATCCACTTCAATATAGAAACTAAATACATTATAAAACTAACTTGCATTTCTCATGTTTATGAACTTATGACCAACAAATCTTTTTCGGATAGATTAAACATGGTAATTCGTCGTCTCAGCTTTTTCTTTAAGCTTTCGAAAGAAAATGTGTCAAAGGTTTGAAACATTTTGTCCATGTAAATATGTTCCCCGGTGGAACAGTGGTAAATTTAGGGGCTTACAACGATAAAATCCGGAGTTCGATTCCCCGCGGTGGACACAACAGATATCCCAATGTGCTCTAAATCAAACAAACACACCATGTAAACATAAAAAAAAACGTTCATTACAAGAAAAGACACAGTATGAAGTAAATAGGTATTATAAATCACAAAACGTTTTATAATACTACTGCCAATTTTAACTAGGAATACTGAGGACAGTGAGAAGGCTAACGATTTGTGTGTGTGTGTGTGCTGTTATGAAGTTGAGGAATGGAAATAGGAAAATGCGTTTTGTTGCCAGAAAAATGGGCTGCGAGATAATAGTAAATCTATTATCTTAATCACATTACAACCTCGTCGGAACCATAGTTATAAAAACCCGGATGAATTTGTTTTCTCTGCGAAGTAATTTATGTTTACGTATTGGAAACCAATCGTCGTCACGATTAGCAACCTATACGATCACCTGAGCTTAATTAATAATTAGTTAATTTTCTATACCTAAACACTAATTACCAACTAGTACTTATCCTATGTTTTGGCTCTAATATGCTACCGTTCTACAGGAAATATTCTGAGAGGCCAGAATTCTATTCTGGATTTTCTGGATGGAAGTCTAGTCTGTTGTCCATTTGACAAGGGTCTCTTCCGTTATAACTTGAATTAGTTAACTGTTTGAATGTTTCTAAGAAGGATATCCATGTTTTACTTACTTCTTTCCTATGTGTAGCGAGTGTGTTATCAGTTAAGTGTATATGTGAAAGACGTCATTCAGCTTTCTTTTTCTCATGTGTAGTTTATATGATATGATGGTATGATGGGTTTTTGCAGATAGGTCGACACTAGTAGTTTATATGATATGATGGTACGATGGGTTTTTACAGATAGGTCGACACTAGTGAGTCTTATATGTCTCTTGTGCTCTTGAATCTTAACTTTTGTTGATATTTTTATTTCACCACGTATTGGAATCTGCATTCACAGGGGATGCTGAAAGTGGTGTTTTTGTTTTGTTTTTACTCTCTTCTGGGTCATTATTTGGTTTGGTATGTACTAGTTGCGCTGGTAGCGTGTTGTGGATTCTGTCTACTGTACTGACTTTATGTGGTTTGGTATGTATTGGTTGCGCTGGTAGTATGTTGTGGACTCTGTCTACTGTACTGACTTTGTGTGGTTTGGTATGTATTGGTTGCAATAGTAGTGTGTTGTAGACTTTGACTACTGTACTGACTTTATGTGGTTTGGTATGTATTGGTTGCGATAGTAGTGTGTTGTAGACTTTGACTACTGTGCTGACTTTATGTGGTTTGGTATGTATTGGTTGTGATAGTAGTGTGTTGTAGACTTTGACTACTGTGCTGACTTTATGTGGTTTGGTATGTACTAGTTGCGATGGTAGTGTGTTGTAGACTCTGTCTACTGTACTGACTTTATGTGGTTTGGCATGTATTGGTTGCGATAGTAGTGTGTTGTAGACTTTGACTACTGTACTGACTTTATGTGGTTTGGTATGTATTGGTTGTGATAGTAGTGTGTTGTAGACTTTGACTACTGTGCTGACTTTATGTTATTTGCATATCCTCTCTAATTTCTCAGCGAAAGACCTCTGACATTGAGGAATATGGCTGTATATCTGTAGTTTTCTCTGTATTAATCATTTTTATTTTCTTTTTTGTCAAGTGCTCCATTGTTGAGGAAGTTTGAAGTGAAGTGTTTCTGTTTCGTCTTTTTAGCTTCTTAGTTATTACAAATCTTGTTCACTCTAGACACAAGGCAGTCTATGATGCAAAAAAAATGTGCTGTATATTACGCCCTTCATTTATATTTTTGGGTTGGTGTTATTTAAAGCTGAGCTATTTATTCGTATCTGTTGGTGTCCTGTGGTATATGAGTTTTATGTCTTGGTAGCCATCACATCAAGGAATGAGAGTTTGTTATCCTTTTTCTACTTCCATTATGAATAGTATCGCGAGATTTTGTCTGTTCAGGTAGTTCATGAATTATTAAATCCTGTCTGTAGTGTACAGGGCGTACGTAGAGCGACTGTTTGGAGAACGTTAACTTTGAAATGTTCCATGTAAAAATTAATGAGTAGTATACATCCTAAATTTGGACGTAAGTTGGGTTGGCACGGAATGAGTTCTATTAGTGTTGAAATTGTTAGATTGGTGGTCTCCGCGTTCTGTCAGGTTCAAGCTGTTGGCAGGGTATTTGCAGTGTACCAGGGATTGGTACATTAATAAGAAGGTTTGACATGTCAAAGCTGATTATTGTGTCTTGTGGGATTATCGTAGTTGCTTCTATAATCTCTACAAAGTAGGCCGAGTTCTTAACATAAGAGGATGTTTTACCTCTTAATGGGAACATTACATCTATCTAAGAGATGGTATGGATAATGCAGTTAACTATGGACTACAGATGGTAGCTTTGTTTGTGAATTTTAGGTAAACCATAAATGTATGAAGTGATGCTGCTGTTTACTGTGAGTTTCTTGATTGTTTGTGTTTCAAGTTCTTTCTGATGTTGCTTGAGATGTTGGATAATTTTATTTTCTGTTTTAGTGGTTGGTTTGCACTTGATATTACTGTAGTGGCCATTTTCAACCAGAGTCTGTTTAATAGAGTGTTCATCTTTGTTCATAATCACAGTGGCATTACCTTTGTTTGCTTGTAGAACTGTTCTGATGTTTTCCTTCTTCACGTTTCTGAGATAGCGGTTTGATAGTGGGTTTTGCATTTCATGGCATTCTGGACTTTATTTTGATTATAAATTCTAGCTTATTCAAACTTCATACTAATAAAAGTGCACGTACCAAATAAATTCACGTAAAAAAATAAATAAATTCATTTATCGATTCTCAAAACGAAAGCTTTCTAACACTATATACCTACTTAAACCACCGTAATAAACTTAAGTAAGCGAAGAAAGCATACTAAGTGAAGAACTAAACTTCGTTCTATCACATAACCAAATACCCATCTTAGATAAAGATACAACAACAGAGGATATAATTTATAGCCTAAAAGAAGAAGAAAAAGAAGAATCCAGAACAAAAGTAACGTCCACAGTACAGGTATCTATATATATATGAATGTAAACATCACTATAAACCACACTGTCAGCTGACAGAGAAAAACTGCCCTCGGAAACTTGAAAAACATAAAGATAACATAATAACAATTCTGCCAGCAGACAAAGGAATGTCGCTGTACTAATGAAATAATTCGTCAAACTCCAAATTATATGAAGTTGGCCACTACACGAAGATCAAATCTAACCCAACCTCTATCTAACACAGAGAAGAAAATTAACTAACTCTTCAAGAATGAACGTGGAACAGAACCAGTAAATCACTCAACAGCGCCACCGCCAAACATGTATGGTTTTCCTACAATTCACATATAACACTTCCCTCGGAGGCCCATAGTTAACTGAAGAGATACACCAAACCACCCGTACCTAGATATCATTAACAGGTAAACACACCTCATACATTTACAGATCTACGTATAACATTTACAACCACAATAACTTCACAACGCACGATGATCAGCTTTAAAGCATTCAACCTTTCCACTAACATACACATTACAGCACTCCGCCAACAGCTAAGATAATATAACTAGTAAAATATTTACAATATTTACAATAACATAGCTCATAAACTTCTGAATCAACACAACATACTTCCAATACGGAGACAAATACTACAAACAACAAGAAGACCGAGCTATTGGCTCACTCCTATCAACAGTGCTCAGTAACCTCCTCACAGAATACTTCGACATTAACGCCCTCGAACGAGCTGCATCTTGCCCCAAGATTTCACTCAGATGTGTTGATGATAATAGTGTGTGGTCATATAGGAAAGGTTCAATAATTCATAATGCACCTGAACTAATAACATTTATATACATTTCACAATGGAAATAGAAACAAATGTATATAATAAGCTTCCATTCCTTGACGTGATGGTTATTAATACTCATATACCACAGGATATTACATGAAACTCACTGATAAAGAAAAATACTTCAGTTGTAAAGAAATCACCCCAACAGTGTAAAGACAGGCGCCATACACTGCTTAGCTTCCAGAATGAGTAAAATTTATGACACCGAAGAAGCTAAGAAGATGGAAGAAAAACATATCACTATTCTAATCCATTTGTTGAATTCCGTGGAAAACTACACAAGGGCTATCTGTGAAACTATACAAGGGCTATCTGTGATAGCTGTCCCTAATTTTAAAATGATAGACTTGAAGGAGAGTAGCTAGTTAACATCCCCCACTGCCAACTCTTGGTCTACTATTGTCAGACCATTGTAGGGTTTGACCATCACTCTTATAATGAACCTCTGACCCCAAAGTTGGGAGCGTGATCTAATTTTTTCGTCGTAACGAGACATAAACTACGGAACCTCAGATCTAGAGTCTGATATGCTAACCATTTGGCTGGGCTGAATCTAAATATCACTGTAACCCTCCTTAAACACGAATATCTAGAAGAACTGAATAAAGGCGGTAAACATAAAGAATAAACAGGGAAAATATACAGACTACATATCTGCAGCCATGTTTCCTATGTCAGCAGTCTCTCTAAAACATACAGAGAATATATAAACAACATAAACTTAGTAAAATTTTCAGATGCCACAACACAATACAAATGCAATTAGTACACAATTCAGAGTAAAAACACCTCTGTGAATGTGGATTCAAATACGCTGGAGAAACAAAAAGATCAATAACAATTATAATTCAAGTAATATCGATCTTTCTGTAATAGGTCATCATACTGAAGAGAAATAGCATACGATAACTTGGAATAATACTAAAATAATACATGAGAAAAAAAAAGCTAAAAGAAGCTTTTACATCCACCTAACTGAAAAAAACAACAACAATACATTCAATCAAACAAGCATAATAGTTAGAAAACATTGATAACCTTCTTGTAAACGTTCAAATAGTTAGTTGGTTCTAATTCTATCTAATCCCTGTCTTCTTTCCTTAATTTCTTCTCATCTACTATTTTCCCTCAAGTAAGCAAACCCTGCAAGACTAATGTACCGTGTCTTTCCTACCCTCCTGAAAGTTGTAACCGAGTTCACATTTTTTCATGTGTTTCTCGAAACATTTATTTAACATAATGGAAAAACAGCTCGTGCGTTTAGATGGTAGTCTAAAAAAATATAACAGTTGTAAATCAAGACTGTACTCTAACAATATTGATGAAAATGCGACGTTTCTAGTGTAACACAAGTCCATTTTAGGTTGAGTTAAGCAATCGTGAATGTCAAATCTAAGTAAAAATGCTCTGGATTTTACTTCTTGCATACATTTGAGCTAAAAAATAGGCATACAATGAGTCATTCATCATTATTTCTTGCTTAAAATATGAATTTATAAAAATTGTCATGTGAAAGCTTTCGCTCAGTTCAACATCAACCTACCTTTCAAAAAACAAAAAGTGATGAAATAATACCATGCAAATTTATGATGTTATCATAAAACAATGCATGCAAAAATATAACGTAAATCACAACTGGTGATGCTATTCGGAACTTACAAACAAAAACACCGAATAAATTACAATCCCATATGTTATTCAAATAACTATTAAGCCATAGATATCTAAATTGGCATGTTCATTCTCCCAGCGATATGAAACTAAAAACAACCTTTGCAACATATTTCACAGTAAAAAGTTTTCCCGACCGTTTGTGATTATATCTTTTATTCTTATCGTGTAAAAGGAAATTTTACTTCAAACAAGTAAATATGTTATACGTCTTTGATATAGTTAGAAGATCTGTGGATGCCACAGGTTGAAAATTCAAGGAACTATGAAACGTATATTTATAAAAGAATACTCCCCTTGTTATCTGTTCGCGTATTTGCAAAACGTAAACTAAACGAATAGGAAATTGCTGAACAAAGTAGGTGCTCCATAATAATATAAATGTCATTTGTTTATCATGTTGTGTGTATATTTCCCAAAGTGAATCGACGTTACAGCTTGTTTGAAACTTTGTTGAATAAAGGTTTCGATTTATTAAAGTTTGTTGAATAGGGAAAAATACATCATTTGCAAAATAACGTGCTATTATAGATAGCTACAAAATTATATTATTCAGAAGTTTCGTGAAATTTAACCCTTAACGATAGGTTTTATTTTTTTTATTCTATATCAAGACTGAAACACCATATTTTGGGAATATATGCACAGAAGCTAATTTCACAAACTAACGACTCAGTCCTGGTGGTTCGAATTTTGATACAGTGTTTTATTTAAATTTGCGATGTGTACTAAGACATAGACATATGTTGATTATATATATACAATGTAACACAACCGTAAAGGTCTTCCATGAAGCGATCGTTTCACAAAACCTGTTTTTGATTTTTTTATCGCAACCATTCTGTAATAATATTGCGAACATTCTACTGGGCTTGCATACGTACTAATAAGCTAAGAGCTTCTCCTCAGCTAAATAATATTTGTGGGAACTATTTGAGCCTCATAGTGGCACAGCGGTAAGGTAAGTATAGTCGCAGTGGGTAAAGTACAGATAGTCTCTTGCGTAGTTTTGTGTGTAACTGCAAACAAAGAATAATTTTTAGAATTAAATTCTATTCTTGACTTTTCGGTAAAGCCAAGAAAAAACACCCAGTAATATTTTCTCTGTTAGTCAACATTTTTTTAGAACCCAGCAATATAATGGTACAGTATATAATTATTATTATTATTACTTATATTGCCATAATATTTAGTTTGTCTAACTATATTTTGATTGATACGCTAGATGATGTGGCACACAGTGTTTGACCATAAACCCTTAGTATTTACATGTGAGCAGCAGATAGGTAAAGATATATGGGAAATGTTTCTTAGTAAAAAAAATATTCTTTCACCAATGACGATCTATTCGCACGAGAATTTCATATTAAAAGTGTCACCAGTTAAGCTGAAATTTTAGTGGATTCTACTCGATGATCGCTTGATGGTTTTACACACCCAAAAGGAAATAAAAGTTCTTGTAAAGTGATAATTCAATGTTAAGCTTCTTAAGCCCAGTTATGTCCTTAGCTTGTTAGTCTTACCACTCGTCGTGTGTACCTTTTTTTCCAAACGAAAATCTCAAGAAGGAATAAAATTATGTGTTACTTCTTATCTTCTTTGTTGTTAATAATTTCGTTCTTTTTTTAAAGATCAGTCAGCACAATATGCTTTGAAATGAATTACTACTAAAATTGCTTTAGGTCAGTTAAAAGTACCCAGTTAAAGTCAATTAAAAGTACCTAAATAGTAACCAGCAACTTAGTTTAGACTCTAAGATTATTTTATTTTTTATGAAATCGTGTTTATCTCAAGTAGCATTAGCAAATTCTTTTAAAACAGGAGACTGACCCTGAAACGGATTATGAGAAAAATATTAATGGAACAACGTAAGAAGTAACTTCGAGTAATATTTTAAATGATAATCATAAAGTCAAACCCATTGTTATTGAATAGAAATCAAATAATGAAATTTTCTCAGTTTATCATTATCTTTTAGTCATCAAGTAATACAGAAAACTGTAAGCACTGAAGTTCCCTTTAGTGTGCTTATTCTCTGAAAATCAACAACTAGGTAGAGAAAATTGCAAAAGGTATTTGATTATCTGCGAATCCTCTTACATCTTCCTAATTTTGATCTTTAATAAACATAATAGATAATAATAATAATAATAGTAAATAGCTGTTCTGGTCTTTCAACGCGTATTTGTTTTTGTTTTTGTCAAATCATAAAATCACAAATTAATAGAGAAACGAAAAAAACCAAATGCTCCACTCTCTTCTTACACAGTAGTGGAGAAAATAAAAAAAATCAAGCACACTGGTCATTCAAAGTATACCTCTTCTACTCGCATAATTAAAGGATCGAAGAAAAAACAAACAAATTCTGTAATTGTTCTGCGTGTGGGTTTTTTCTCCTCAACTCAGCAAAAATAACATACATACACACTCTAACCATTCTTTATTATCTGTTCCAATGGAATCATTACTATACTAATACACGAACTAGGTCACAAGCTTCCTGATCATCTAGAGTGTTCGTGTTCTACTTGAATCAACAACAGAGTTGAGTAAAAAATAATAATATTTCGCCAAATTTAATGTTGTATACGATACATTTCTCAATAAATAATCAAAGTGTTAAGTGCTATAAAGATTATTCTTCTTGTACCTTTTTCGTCGAATTATGAAAAAAAAGTTAGAAAAATAGAGCAACAAATATCTTTAGTTGTCTAATTTATTTAATGTCCTCCTTATATTATTGATAGAACGGCGTAAATAACAAATATTTTAGTCATTTCGTATCAGTTTGTTTATATTCGAAGTACAAAGAGAGCAGATAGAATACAAACAAACCAGTGTCCTGTTCATCAATTTTCTGTTTAATCTCCTCAAATTACCATCGAAGTAGAACGATATCAAAGCAGCAACTGAATGTTTGATACATCTCTTTATCTTCTTTTCCTAAACAGAGAGAGAAAAAAGTCAGTGACCAAGAGCCCTAGTTGCGCAACATTGGTTTTAGTTTGTCAGTTGATAAACATAACAAACCAAAAAAAAAAAAAACGACGATCATAATTTATGTGGTACTAAGAAAGTTTTTATGAAACATTTACAAAAAAGAAAGAAATAGCCAAGCATTTTGTTGACCTAAGTTATTCTGCTCTCCTAGAATAATAGATATGGTCGTCCTAGGTCTGCTGTCTTTTATTTATGAAACGTTTACATGAAAAGTAGAGAAAACAAAGGAGTAAGCTTCTCGTTGTATTATCTTTTTTACTCTCTATGGATGACCAACAGAAGGGAATGAATACAAGATGAATTTTATCATAGTACTAATTTTGTTTCTCCTCCTGGAATCTTTAACTGAAATAAAACGAATCAGGAAGCTCCTTTTTATCTAATGATTCTTTTTGTTATCAACAAAAATGGATATAAATTAGTAATAAGAGCTTTGATCCTTTTACTCTTGCACGTTATTGCGCAGTCATCAACATAGTGCAGGATAAGTAAAACGTTATGTACTGTGATCATCCACATATGTGCCCTATCCATGAAATATCAATTGACTAAATAGATTAAGGAAATGACTTCTAGAGGCCTTGAGTAATCCTACATAACAAATAACTTACTTATCTGCGATAAGCAATGTTCTTTTTATTATAGTGTAGCGATTATTAGATATAATAAATGATAATAGTGTAGTAATTACTAGAAAGGATAAATCCTTGCATTTTTCGAAATTCAAGTGTTTCATTTAACTGTGCGATTGGTAATATTAAAGCTTACATCTGATATATTGCATACGTAAATAAAGTTTAATATTGCCACCAGTTATTATTTATTTGTTAAAATAAATATTTATCATTTATTTTGGGTATTCTTTCAATACTTTTGAAGAATGGTTTTTAACACGCGGGAGAGCTTTAAAATGATCGAAATAATTAATTAAGCAATACGTAAATCTGAGGATCGTTAGAGTGGTGTGGCGTCTGAGGAGTCTGAGAATGGATGGGGTGATCTTTATAGAAATCCCAAACCTCCACAAGCCAGAGTAACCCAATTCCAAATCTGGTCAAAACCAATCGAGAACCATGAGTAGATACTGGAGATATTGTTCAAGGATTATGTCCACCAACAGAATCTATCTCACTGGCAGGTGAGATAATTGTCACCAAATGGTGAAGTAGGTAAACCATGTTGCAGTGATGAGCCTCTCCATGCTGAGGCAGCCATGGGTCACGGAGCATCCAACAATAACCTGTTGCTCTGCCACTCCTGGCTAAGTATCAGTTCATGAGTGTCAGAGTCCCTGAGAGTGCTTACATTATTGTGTCAATGATATCGAGGACATTTTGATCAGATGATAGTCAGGAAGTCAAAAGTGATAGATTCTGGTCACGATCTCTGTTCCCCACGAGTGAAATACATCATCTTTGTAAATGCAAGGGTACAATAAAAGAAGACTTAGACTGTTTCCTGAAACGTTTCAGGTAGTTAATTGTCTTGATTTCAGAACAAGTTGTGCAATGCCATGTACTAAGTTTAGATGGTCCAGTCCTAGGCTTCACTTATCACTTGAGCTTTGAGACTGTGGGGCATTCATTACTTAGTTTTTCCGGGGATCTAACCCAGTAGAAAAAAAGAGATATTCTTCGGGTTGCATTCAAGGCTCATAAGAATGGTGGGAGGAAAGGTAGACCATTTATGAGGACGATCTGCGCCATTTGTATGGCCTAAGCAAGAATATCCTCACTGAAAATTTCGGAAAGGATTACCCAGTAAAAGGATGCAACACCATCTGAATGTGTATGAAACCTTTTCTCCCTTATGGAATTAGATTCTGAGCCAATATGGTACAAAGTAGTAACATCAAACTGGTTGCAAGAGAGGGAGAAGCCTATAGCATCAGCTGTAACTACATCTGAGACAGACTGTCATATGCAGGCACCCACAACGTTCCAGATTTGACCTAGTTAACGTGAATCAATTAATCAACCACCCATACATCCTGCTGTTGCAATAAGCAATCCAAATCTCATGATTTACATGTCATAAACTGAAAGGAGGACTAAAGCACTTCCCTTGCCTATGAAGCATGAGGAGACAGAATGAGTAGTAACTTCGAACTGGTTTCAAGAAAGGAAGAATCTTGTAGCAGTAGCTGCAATGACTTCACTTCAGTCAAGCCATCCTACCCAGGAACCCATGTCATGCCCAGTCAATCGTTAACTAACCACAGACACATCTTAACATTGTGTGGTCCTCCAATAAGCTACATATCACAATTTCCTTTGTCTGTGGAGCATCACATCATTTTTATGTGAAGTGTCTATACCTTGCCAAAAAATTAAAATAGACACGGCTATCAGTTTCAAACAACAGCATAGCAGTTGCAGGAAAGTTAACAGCAGGTGATGAACACTGCTGCTATAGCACCCGTAAAGTAAATGAACCCAAAATAGTCCTTGTCACTAACTTGAGGGAGTGCAGTAAATAATTCCACAAGAAAGTGCGGTAATCAACTGAGCTTTTTCATGGTCAGATAGATGTATGTTTGTGCTTATCAATGTACAAGGGGGAGAACTATAGTTCCTCATTGATACAGGATATGTCAGAACACTGGTAGATCTTATGGCATATCAGACACTTCAAGCAAAACCACCACTCGGGTCAGTAAACATATTTTGTTCTAACGAATGGAGAAAACCCAGATGTGATTGTAGAAGTCACCTAAAACTATGTCTAGGAGGGCTCACTTATAGAATAAATGTGGTCATCACTTACCTTGATTGTGGCATCAGCATCTGTAAGATAGGTGTTCTGCAGAGCTTATTAGTTAGTTCTCCAATGTCTGTCAGATGAAACCCAAAAAGAATAAATGGACTGAATGAGTGTACGTAGGAGAGGAAATGATAGTAACTCCGTACAGACAAGTGGTGTTCTGTTCTTTATTGCAGAAAACGTTTAGTGTATCAGTGCCTTGTAATGTGATTATAAAGCCCATTGCATTAAATAATCTGTTTTCTGTCCAGAAAGCAAGCAGCATTATTTTGAGCAGTAATAGCATACTGTTATCTGTCCAATGAGGGACGAAGTCCTGGCGTTTTTCTGCAATTATAAGTAGATAGTTATCCTTTTTCATGCTGAAATTGTTATCTCTGAAGTAAGTAAAATGGAAGTAACTTAGACTAAGACAAATGATAGGGTTTCATCCATCACATCCAAAAAACGAGTACATGGTTACAAACACATTAAAGATTGCTAGTCGATGATCACGTAAATCTAGATTCATTGCAATGGAAGATCTCAGCGAGTTGTTGCCAGAATATGCTGATGTATTTGTGGTACAGGATGACCAATTGTGTCAAACAGTAGTCACACACATCACATAGGATATGCACATATTATTAAACAACTACTGTGTAGGATTTCCTGGAGCATTAGAAATGTAGCCAGTGCTGAATTACAGCAGATGTTAAAGGACAGGATCATATAACTTCCAAAGAGTGCTTAGTCGTCTCCAGATGTTATTATAAGGACGAAGGAAGGTACGTCCTAGTTCTGTATTGATTACAGGCAGATGAATGTATTAACTTGTGTTAATGCCTCTACATTATTGCAAACCGTCTGAATGCATTAGTAGGGTCTGGTTAGTCAATATCTTAGACCTGACATCCAGATACTAGCATGTTCAGCTAGATGACGAGAGTATACTTAAAACTGCTTTTGATATGAAAGATAGCTTTACCATTTTTGCGTCATACCATTTGGACTCTGGAATGGATCCGCCATACCTGAGAAGCTAATGGAGCCTGTACTGATGAGGCAGCAATGGAAGAGCTATGGGGAAATGACTTAGCGTTTGGAAAATGTGTGTTCATGCAAAGCTATACCCAGAGTTATCTGCGCATAACCGCTACAATTTTTAATTGGTTGTCCAAATAGTAGAATTTGACCCTCAGCCTTAAAAGACACCCACGGTCCCACAGTGCGAATCGCGAGCCATGGATCATCCGATTCACAGACGGGGCATACCAAACATTTAGACACGCCCAGCCAATTTTGTAAACAAAAGAGAGCATGTGTGGACATTTTTCCTTTTCCAGGGCTTTCGATTTCCTAAATAAAGAGATTTGACACTAGAATACTCTTTACATCTGGTGCCGATGAAGTCATGCATTTATAGAACTTATATCTATTAAAGGATTGTTTCGTATGGAAAGCAGTTATTAAATGAATCACAAAAAGTTTTTTGATACATATGACGGAATTTTACTTTCTCTATAACGAACACGTATATTAGATATCTAACAGAAATTAAATATTTATTACTCTTTAAAATACAGCCGGTTTTAGATATTTTTTCACAGACTATAAAATTATCTTTCAAAGATCAAGTTTACATTTAACCGCAGAAACAGACATACGAAACGTTATTTTCTAGTCATGATGTTTTGTTTGTTTTTAGCGCAAAGCTATAGAATGGTCCATCCGCGCTCTGTCCACCGCGGGGAGTCGTACCCCCAGATTCTAGCTTACAGATCCATACATTTACCGTTAACCAACCGGAGGCTGGTCTTGTTGTATTTCGCCATATCTTACACGTCGGTGAAGAGATCTTGAAATTAAAGTTACAACAAATTGAAATAAATTTTCATTCTAAAAACATCGATCATATTTTGTACATTTATAAGTTTTAGAAGATACAAACACAAAGTAACGGATTTAAATCTTCATATCTACAAATTTCCCTTTATGGTTAATGCGTATTAATAATCTAAACTAGATGTGGTTTTATAATAATGCTAATAGAGCGTGATTATTTAAAACCTGATGTTGCATTTATTGAGCATGACAATACATTGTGTGAAAATGAAACTTATTGCAGCACATATGAGTGAATATTTATAGAAATGTTCTATTTTCAGAATGTATGACAAATACCAAGACAGCTTACAGAGCTATTATATCAATACATCTTTAAGGTACTGTATTTACCCAAATACTATTTCAGACTATTACTGTAATCACTTTGCAAATATATTTACTTAGATGGTTATCTGCACACTGACGTTGCTAATTTTGAATTAATAAACTAGAGAAAAGGCAGCTAGTCAACAGCGCCCTCCAACAACTCTAATATTATTTATTTATAAATAGTGGTATTTTACCGTCACCCTTACAGTCATAAATCGTAGGATTCACTAATCATGCATGCCAACCTTCAGACCATTATCATTAAATACCTTCAGTAAAAAAGTACAATATATATCAGTACATTTCAAATACTTTAACTATTTAATAATTAAATCATAATTTTATCTTGACATTTACTTCTAACTGGTTATCACTTGTACTTATGACCAAATTATTTCGTTTTTTTAATGCATAAAAAGACAGAGATTTATTTTATTTCTTGCCGAATTTCACGTTTCTTTTTAATAATCCCGGCATGGCCTGATGGTTAGGGTACTAGACCCGCCACCTGTGGGTAACGGGTTCAAATCCCGTCACTGAATACGTTCATCCCTTCCGCCATGAGGGCATTATAATATGACAGTCAATCCCACAATTCTTTGGTAAAAGTGTAACCCAAGAGTTGGCAGTAGATAGTGTTGACTAATGACTTTCCTCTAGTCTATCACTGCTAAATTAGGGACTGCTATATTATTCTATAGTTAAAGTGGCTATTTAGATTACGAAAGAATTACGTTTATAGATTAATCATTAGTGCGCTGAAACACTGATGATCAAATCCCACTATTCGAACAGTTTTGTTTTTATTACCGATTTCTTTTCATTTGAGTTATATTAGTTCAACTGAAATTTAATAATCTGCATATTTCTATATCGTCCCCAATAGCTTTTCTAAGCAAGGCTAACTCTCACTAGAAATCAATTAGATAGCATAAAGTCTAACAATCAAATTCCTTGTTGTATTTAATATATTGAGTAACATAAAAATCATGAAAAATTATGAATAATTATTCACAAAAATAATTTAACACAAAGAAAATAATATCTCATCTAGTAACGGAAATGTTTTTCAAATGACATTACCAATTTTCAACTTTAAAAAAAGGTTTCATGAAGAATTAATGACTGACTTGGGAAAGAGATTCACGAAGAAAAGCTACATTTCAAGCATATAATTAAACCCACATAAGAAAGGAAGTAATCGGATAATGCGACATTCTAATTCTAACATAATGAGTTTTCGTGTATAAATAATTTACTATTTACAAATAATCTTAAAGTTAAGTGGTAAGGAAAGTTGAGTGATATAAAGAGAAGAGTCACTAAACGCTTAATACACAAATTGAATTATTTCTTAGTTTGAAGTCTGGTTAAGAAATGCCCAACCGTCCTCTCAATATCGGTTTCGTCTTATTTTGATAAAATCTTAATAGGTCATACATTATTCTTCAACAACTGTTTTGTAGCAACAGCCTTTGTTATTTGTAACAATAACAGCTAATTTTAAAACGATAGTGTCCCCCAGTGGCACAGCGGTATGTCTGTGGACTTACAACGCTAGAAACTGGGTTTTGATACCCGTGGTGGGCAGAGCACAGATAGCCCATTGTGTAACTTTGTGTTTAACTACAAACAAACGGAACGATTTAAAAAGCTAGCTAAGTCAACTTCCAATAGTACTAACACATTTTAATTTTAAAAAAAGCAGTAAATCATATTTTCAAATATCGTCATAACATTAAATAAATGGTTCATTTAAGACAAATTCTGAGGTTCGATTCCCCACTGTGGACAGAGCACAAAAGACTTATTGTGTAGCTTTGTATTACATAGTCTCAAGAATTAAATAAAAATATTTAAGTTGAAATTCAAGGTACTTTCAGATTAATCTATACTTCAGAAACGGTAAAAGCAGCGTATAAAAGAATGAAGTGGGATGTATTTGTGTTTGTTAAAACTGGAGACATAATTTTTCAAAGAGAACAGCAATCAGTTTTATGTAGTGTTAAGATTTCAGTTATAAACGTCAATGACAATTTTCATGATTTAATAGCTGTGAAAATGATAAGTGGCTTGTGAAATTTCTTAAGTGAACTTTGTCATCAAATATTTTGACTTGTCTCCTTCTTGATGATACTGTAATACTTTAGTTTGTCTCTTTGTTGATGATGTTGTAATACTTTAGATTGTCTCTTTGTTGATGATACTGTAATACTTTAGTTTGTCTCTTTGTTGACGATACTGTAATACTTTAGTTTGTCTCTTTGTTGATGATATTGTAATACTTTAGTTTGTCTCTTTGTTGATGATATTGTAATACTTTAGTTTGTCTCTTTGTTGATGATATTGTAATGCTTTAGTTTGTCTCTTTTTTGATGATACTGTAATACTTTAGTTTGTCTCTTTGTTGATGATATTGTGATACTTTAGTTTGTCTCTTTGTTGATGATACTGTAATACTTTAGTTTGTCTATTTGTTGATGATTCTGCAATACTTTAGTTTGCCTCTAAATGTATATAGATTGACTTTAGTGTAACTATTAGTCGAGTTCAACTAATTTATATAACAATAACCAAAATTGTCACAACTAAATCAATTTGAAGATGTTTGAAAATCGTCATCAATCATTTAACCCACAATCTTATTTTTTATTTTTGTTAAAGTGATGCAAGTACAAACAGATTAAGATTTGTGGCCTATTTCCTTAACAGAGAAAGTAAAAATCAAAGTGAACTTTATACAAAGTTACTGAATAACCCAATCCATAGCTTAAATTAGACTGGAAAAATTCAAAAGTTTCACAAGTTAGTTCACGATTGAAACTTTCTTAATATTGGTCTTATAATGTGATGGATTAGATGGATTCCACAAGGTGTCGAAAGATGTCTTGTCGGACTGTTGCCCATTTGTCCAAAAGAATAGCCCGTAATTGATTTACAAATCTCAGAAGAGGGTTAAGTTGGCGAATGCGATGTCAAAGCTCTTCCCAAACCTGCTGACTAATGAAGAAGTGAAATCACTGTCCTGCTGCTCGGAAGAAATTAATTGTACCATTATCGTTTTGGAAGAAGCTTTCATGAGTTCAAAAATGTACCATTGTCGAATGGATGGGATCAATGACACCATCCTAAAGAAATCAAAGGACCCACAACTTGCTTGAGAGATAGTTTAAACAAGGAAATACCTTATTAATGGACAAAATCTACCTAGTAAGTTTTATTGACAACGTTTCGAGCTACTCCATCCTACTCGTAAAATGTATACCCTCCCCCATTATCATACCAGCAACTATCAAATATCTTTAAAAGTATGAAAAATCTTTTCTCTATCCATTATCTTATATGCTGACCATAATATGCCTTTATATTCGTATTTTATAGGCTCACGCAAATACCTTGCGCTTTATATGATCAATCTATTTTCCATATGCAAAAAATACACAATAAATGGTATATGCAACAAACGTATCAGAAAGGTCCTAATAAAGTGACCAGTCAGTTAGATACTAAAACGTAACAAATGTATAAACTTTGTTCATACGATACATTAAGGTAATAATTTACATTTTACACTCACTATGGAATCAATGTGAAGCTTTCATTTCTCGTGGTTAACTGATGGAGCAGGAAATTATTCTCTGTTTATATCATCACTTTAAAATATATTCATGGAAACTGTCAACAACTTTGACGAAATGATTAGATTAGATTACATTTTAGTATTTGTTAACAGCAATTCGCAGAATACACGAATACAAGCGTCCTCTGTTCTACACTGTCAAAGCAAGAAACTTTTTTTTGTCTTATCTAAACGTGAGAACGTCGCATAATCTGTGTACACGTAAAAAAATAAAACCAAGTTTGTTTGTTTTGAAATTAACATTGGTGAGATAGTTTAAATTGTTTATACCCAATTTCCAAAGCTCACTCACCACCATGCAAGTTTAGTTTACTTCATATTTAATTAATATGTATTTAGATTCCCTCATAAGTACTACTACCTAACATGCTTAAGGATAGCCCATCTCTTGCATGTAACTCGCCGTTAACTTGAACACTATCCCCCAGGTCCAACCATTTCAATTGTTGCTTTAAGCATGCCCCTGATAACCTTTCATTAAAGCCTTGAGTACTACTAAGTAATTCATTTCCGAGTCTAGAACAAGAGAATACTCCTGAAAGGGACACATGTCTATTTCTATCCCTAAACCTCTGAATAATTTCTTTATACATATTTAACATCTTTTCTGGTTTACAACTTTTAATATAATTTACTCCATTATACAACGGATAAAAATAGAATGTTTAATTAATACTTGAAACTTGGTGAAACTCCATAATTAAAGTAGTGAGGAAAACAAAATCAGTTGTAAGTTTCACAAATATTTTAGTTATTACGATCGTGGTTTTGGTAGTAAAGGCATCATCATCATGCACATCTGTAAAACGTAAAATTGTCTTGGTTTTGTTCATTTCTATAAAAAAAAAGAATGCTCCTTGATATCAGTATTTAAACTGTCAACATGACTTTTTTATTTTTTGTACGAATTAGCATCTTACAAGAATATGTTAGCCCTAGGCTTTATATACTTCACACTAATAATAATAATAATAATTTGTATGCTTAAAGAAAACATTTTCTATCATGTAAATCTCTTGATCCTCTCGATCCTCAATGCAAGCAGTCAAAATTTGGAATCTATTAGAGACTGGAACCTGAACTTGTTTGTTTAACGTTTTACTACTGTACAAGCTGTAAATCCAGCACCCTTCTCACCCAAAGCAACTTTTATTCCTGTATTCTTTTCATAATTTTAGCTCTTAATCTACTGTTTCTCCCTCTGTTAGCGCAATCTTTCCCAAATATATCTCTAACGCATCTTCAAGTAAGTAATCTCTGCAAATATGCTCTATTATGTCTTTCTGAGCTTCGCGAAAGTCATAATCAAGTCCATAGTTTTCACACATAACCCAATCTTGGCACTTATCGCACCCTTTGAATTTCATACCAATTACCCTTCATATGTCTCTAACCATATTGATATTTTTAATACCTTAATTTCACTAATTATATATTTAACTATAATTAATATAGTTCACAATTTATAGATTAATCTAATATTATTACGTTTCTATTACACATAGCTACTTACAAACTTAGATAATTTCAAAACGCAGTAAACTCTCAGCAGCTAACAAGGAATAGAAACAATACTTAAATTTCTTAAGATAAATATATTCACCTTTTGACATAGCTAACACTTGTGATAATTTATTATTTTAAACAAACATTTAATAACTTTGGTATCTTATAACACAGTACTACTGCCTCAAAACAACAGTAAGTTAAGCCTAGCGTTCTGCTATTAACTTAATGTTGTAAGCAAGTAGGCTTACCTCAATTTGCAGTAATAAAACTTAAAAGTGTTCGATCCTAAACAGGCTAACTAAACAAACACTAAAACATCTATTATAATAGCAAATAAAATAGTTATTTTCTCCATAAAAACGTTATCATGTACAATTACAATACAAGTATTTATGAATTGCTCTGTTGTTGTCTTTGTTTAACTTTCAAAGGATAGGTTTTTTTGTTAGGATGACATTCTAGTGGAGCTTATATTTCATGGATGTCTGGACTACTGACTTTATTTTGATTTTTTCCCCTGACAGTCTGTAAGTTGTGTCTTTTATGGTTGTAGCTATATCTAAGGCAGATATGTTTATGTGTAAGAGCGAAATTTAATTCTTCACTCAGCATATATTCTTTCAGTTCTGCTAGCGGGAGTTTTCTTACATTTATTATAGTGCTTTGAGGTGAGTATATAATGTTAGGAGAACCGATGAATGGATTTATTTTACTTGTTTGTTTGTAGTTATGCACAAAGCTACACAATGGGCTATCTGTGCTCTGCCCACCACGGGTATCGAAACCCGGTTTCTAGCGTTGTAAGTCTGCAGACATACCGTTGTGCCACTAGGGGGCTTTTAGTTTAATTATGTAAACTTCCTTAGTACTATAATTTGTGTCTGCGCTACTATAAAGTTTGCATGGATGTGTTTATCTTGATAGTATCTTTTCTTGTATGTCTTATTATAATAGAACGTTAAGATATTATTATATTATTCTGTGTCTCGTATTTATTTGTGTGATGATATTTGGTCTAATGTTGGTGCATGGTTCTATTACGTTTCTGTTTTAATATTTGACATTGTGTGGTATTAATAGGTAATTTAACCTTGAGTACTTTAGGAATTACGTTATGTAATTTACATTTATCAAAAAATACGAGATGGTTATCTACTTTAGGAAATTTACAATTAAGTCGTTTCTGCATCCCTAAATTCCTTACTCAGACTGGGACCACATCTGTCTTTAAGTGCTAACGGTAATGTTGTGGTGATCAGAACAGAATCGAAGTCACAGTTAGTAACCACTGCTATCATTAACTTGTTACTGATAAACAAATGTAAATATATATGTATATAATTTAAAAAAAATTAAAATTGTTAACAATTTTCAAACGATCAACGTTTTTAACTTACACAATTAAAATATTTATTCTGAGATCGTTTAACGGTCTCAGAACAACCATTCTACATGTTTCAACGTGTATCACGTCATCCTCAGGAGTGCTAAGTCTAAAAACAACCGTTACAAAACTATTTATACCAAGGTTGTTGATCATGTGACTCATACTACATAAATATACAGTGAACCCTAAAAAAAGGTCACGCCATCTGTGTATTTTTGACCTGCTAACCCATCATCCTTATTCAAAGTTTGGCCACTGTTATTGTGTTTAATTATTTCAGTAGATTCTCTGATGTTTCTAGTAGTTATATCATTCGGTTGAGCCAAGATAACAGTTTTTTCCCACCGAATGATATGACCAGTATGACTTACATGTTCAGCTAATGCAGAAATTTCACTTTGATTTTTAACATTTCTCTTATGTTCGTTTATTCTAAATTTTAAATTTCTTTTAGTTTGACCAATGTATGCACTTCTACATTCACATTCAATTTTATAAATACCTATTTTTTTTACATTAGAGTAATTACATCCTTAGTTTTACATAATATTTGGCTAATTTTATTCAAAGGTTTGTAAATCGGAATAAAGTTTTTACATTACTTTTTAAATTTCTGAAAGATTTGGCAAAATAAACCAGGGACATATGGCAAACATAACATTTCAGTTTTATTGATTTTATCAAACTTTTATTTTAATTTACATTTTTGATCATTATTCCTAATTCTACTGAATTTTTTCACAGCTCTATCTGCAATACTTGGTGAGAAACTTCTATCTAATGCTACGTACTTAATTAATAATATTGTTTTTAAATCTTCTTGTTTAGAGCGTAACTCTAAGGAACTATACAGAATTTAAAAAACGGCATTTTGTGATCTTGTATGACATGATGAGGCGGCATGATAACTGAGAAAGGTTTATGGTAAGTATTAGTTTCTAACTTATTT
>NW_013665675.1:245490-246644 GCF_000517525.1 Limulus polyphemus | reverse complement strand
GAGGCTAAATTAACTGGGGATAACAGCAGCGTTTTACTGTTTTTCTTATATGTACTTTTTTATACGAGATAATTAATTGAATGTGGCCCAACTTCCATTGTTTTTACTTTACTACATGCAATATTTCAAGATAATTGACTTCGAGAAGCTAATACTGTTGGTCGTGCTACCGTAAGTACATAGTATATTTTCATGAAAAAATATCGTTTTATTATACGCTTGCTAGAATAGAAATAATGTTGTCTTCGAAATTTCGACATTTTTATGTTATCTTTTCTTCAGTATGTTTGACATTAAATAGACTGATTTTGATGAAATTCGCTATCTAATTAAAATATATTTTGAAGTTTTTGCAACCTAAAATATTACAGTTAGAAAATATTTTTATAATTGTATAATTTTCTCAATGTAATACCCTATAGTTAAAATAAATTATCAACAATATGAGTTTATATTGATGAATTAATCCGAAAGGTCAATGCTTCAAGAAAAGTTCTTTTTGAAAAACAAAATAGTACAATCTCAAAATCGGATATCCTTACATCCTCTATATACTCTTACGTTATTACTTTCCTATCGAAATTATAAGAGCACTCTTGCATAGAACAGTCAAAGGCCTTATTTATTTCCTGTAATATTCAGATCATGAACCTACTAAGGCTGGTGTGTATATTGAATATTTTTTTTTGTGTGTGTATTATATGTTCTATGGTCAGATATCTCTTAATTTTTTGCATAAAATTTAATTCATCTCCAGAATCTTATGTTAAACGTAGCTTGAACTAACTTGTTTTGTTAATTCAACTATTTTGTGTTCTTGTCTTCGTAATGTATCTATCTCACCCAGATACGAGAACATAAATTTGAAAACATAACAAATGTTAGCAGCGATACCTATAAACATTACACACGGAAACACGTGTTACTTATTTAGATAAGGCATGAATTAAGAAAAATAAGTAAACTGTATAAATCAGAATCAGATATTTGTCCAGATTGGGGTATTTAGGTAACTCTTAAATCCTTAAACGACGCTGATAATGAAAACTATTCGCCATGAATTTAAAATATTAATCCTAACATTACTGCCCCCCAGTGGCACAGTAGTATGTCTGCGGATTTACAATGCTAGAATCCGGGTTTCGATACCCGTG
>NW_013665675.1:211283-244509 GCF_000517525.1 Limulus polyphemus | reverse complement strand
AAATTCCCAATATTTATTCTGCTGTACGGTACAGCAGGATCATTGTTTAAGATTGATATCATCAACAAGTAGTATTTCATATTAGTATTTCACGTATATATACTATGTACTTAAAATAACTGGTACTGTTTAAACTGCTATTTAAACTGCTTTCGATATGTACATCACTATGACTATGAGCGACCAAGTTAGTTAACGTTTAAACTAAAATAAATGTACCCTTTACGATCTTAGAAGTTAAATTTGCTTTTAAACCTAACTTTCTCACCATACCCCATGTTACTTCCCTGTCTACGTTAGGCTTGCGCTTATCCCCCCAAGCAGGCGTAAAGTTACGACCTGAACGAGGCTTACGTCTGCTTGGTGCCCTCGACCCATGAACCGTTAATTCAGTTGGGAACTGACATTCGTCGTTTACGTCAGGACCATATTATCTCGTCTTACGAGATGTAAGCAATGGTTTATGCGTCCAGGTCTTCGGCCACTCGCACTGGGATGATATGAAACTAAGACCTCATCCTGCTAACCATAAATTAAGACTCGCAACCACTCAGCAGCGAGAGACTTATTTGATTGGCTTCTGGCTGCCCTACAGCTCTCTATGCCTGAATATATCCAAATGTCTTTGTTGGAGTGGGTATTCTAAAGTGCTAAATCAGTTCTTGTTGTTTTTGTTTAAACTACTAACGAAAACCTTTCTTCACTTATGTTTCACTGAAATGAGCACGAAGCCATATAAATAACCACCAAAAACTATATTGAGGGTTTCTTTGGTATTTAGTAACACGAGTTACACTTTGTCATAGTTATAATTGAAGGAATAATCCGGGTTTATTTGTTGAGAACTATTAAGTACGTCACTGAAGAGAAGCTCTTTACATGGTACTAAATAATAAAAGAAAAAAAAGGAACCAAGATACCAAGAACTAAATCTAATTTAAGCTTCCAAAGTGCCACCGACTTGTAACCAGATAGAAGGTACTATATTATATAAAGATAGAATTTCTGGCTTGAAAGAACAGAGCAGCAAACACGAACTTTATTTCAATCAATTTCCACGTTTCGACAACAGATCTAAGGCGAAAACAGAATATACGAGTATATTTATTAACAATTCTACAGATGCTTTGGCGAGTGCACCAACAAATTACTGACATTGTCTAGTAGATGGGTGTAATCTAATCTAACAACGGCGTTCCGAAGATTGGTTGTATCGACGTCAAACTTTTCAGTGAGTTATCTCTTCTGACGGTGTTTCAATCGATGTTCTTGATCCAACAATTTCTTTGGACAAGTCCTGTAAGTTGAAGAATTTTGTAGATATCGATTGGATAATTTAAAATAGAAGGAACTTAGGAATGACGTGTCGGAGCTTGCATTCAGTAAGGAAGCAAATATCGAGATTAACTTTCTTAATTTTAAAGTCCCATTTCTCACAGGCACGGCATACACGCAGAGTATCATTTCCATATCGTCGAATCAGAACATTAGCAATAAACTTTTCAGTAAGTTGTCTCTTCTGACGCTTGCCAATCCTTATAAAATTCCTAAATCAAAGGCTTCAAAAGCTCCATTTTCTATGTTTTAAAATATAACGAAATATAGTAAACTGTTATTTTTACTTGATATGTATATCATTTTCGAGGGCAAAGTAGCCTAGTGGCTAGTAATTTGTTCTTGTAGTGGGAAGGTTGCCAGATGGAGGATTGTTCGCGATACACTGTTATCTCCTTCAGCAGACAGTTGTTTCAGTTTACCCACCTGAAAAATGGGTACCAGTGGGTATCTGAGGGTTAACCTACAAAAGACTATCATCCCGTCCAGGAGAAATGTGTCACCATTCACTCCTGCCATTGAAACTGTAGTTCAGCATCGACTATTATATGCCATCTATATGTGAGATGGATTTAACTTATATTATTGTTAAGTCGACGAGTAAACTTTTTTTTTATCATCATCTAAAATAGAGTGCGTGTATATAACTTTTTATCAAGTCTCTGTTGAAACATAAAGCAGTTTAAAATACTTTTAATGTCATAGCTTTCTGCCTTTTCCCCTGTATTTTACTATTTTAAATTACTTTTATGTCATAACTTTCTGCCTTTTCCCCCTGTCTTTTACTATTTTAAATTACTTTTATGTCATAGATTTCTGCCTTTTCCCCCTGTATTTTACTATTTTAAATTACTTTTATGTCATAGCTTTCTGCCTTTCCCCCCTGTATTTTACTATTTTAAATTACTTTTATGTCATAGCTTTCTGCCTTTTCCTCCTGTATCTTACTATTTTAAATTACTTTTATGTCATAGCTTTCTGCCTTTTCCCCCTGTATTTTACTATTTTAAATTACTTTAATGCTGTGTGAATAGAAACTCTGTACATATTTATTTTATACGAGATCAGATTTACAAGTTATATATATATATATTTACATATGGTGGTTTTAAGGCAGAGATATTCTTTCTTCCATTCAGTTGTAACCAGGATCAATAAAAACTGTAAATTCAACGATAAAACTTTCTTTATGTTATGAAACGACAGCAATTTACCTCTCCTGAGTGAAAACGTGAGTTGCATTTATGGAAGAAAAAAAAAGCGAATATTGATCTTGATAGAACTTTACTGAGAAAAGTGAAAAAATAGCATATTTAAAACTTCTCCTCGCCACAACCTTTTTATCAGTACTTTTAAACGAAGCCTCTTCAACTTTCTAAAGTTAGCTTTTTCTTGTAAATAAGAAGTACATGAAGACTCACATTAATACCACAGACCATGAATGATTGCAAAGTCTTAGCGAAAAGCGTCTGTTAGTTAATGCTTGAATTATCAAATGTTATATTACCAACTATATGCTAATAAAAACTGTTATTTTCTGCTTTTGCATGCGGTAAATATTTACGTAATGAAATTTGCTTTCAACTTTTGTTTTTATTTTCAAACTATTAACTAATAAGTGAAACCATATTTTTAAGCAAACATTACCATTTTTTTAATCCTAAAATGTAGGCGTCCATCTTTTAAAAATCTAGTTAGTTTTGAACATTTAATTAAACATGACCTACGGTTTTTGATTGCTGAAATGACTTGTGTTACCCGATGATTGTGAGACAATAATTGACTGAATAGATTAAATAAGCCTCAGAATGGTTTCTTCTACTTAACATGACGACTTATATTGAATGATCAATGTTCTGTACCATGAAAAAATGTACTAAGATGTGAAGATGTTTGTTCGTTTGCTACACAATGGGATATCTATACTGTGTCTACAACAGGTATCGAAGCCTTATATTTAAGGTTATAAGCCCACGGACTTACCGCCGAGTCATTAAGAGTCGTGAGGATAAGTGTAAAGCTTTTGTTTTTTGTGATAGTCTACGGGATTATACCTATAGATACCCAAGCGTTATAAAATAGTTCATCAACCAACTTTTATATAGATCGTATTTTCACTTTCAATGAAATTTTTACACTTATATTGCTACCATATCATGAAGAGTTTTTTCTTTTTTTTTAATATGAAAGGTTTAGTTTCGTATTGTTTCTCCTTCTGTCGCAACATATTTTATATATTGTGTTTGTTTATTAAACGTAATTCATTGTAATTGGGAAAAGTAATATACAGAGTAGTTCAGAAATTACCAGCTTATTGCATATTCTTGGAGGTTCAGTATGTAAGAAAACGACCACTACACAAACAGAAACGATCAAAATAGAGAGAAGGCAGAAGATATTCAACACCACCCGCCACCAACTCTTTACCAACGAAAAGTGGAATTGGCCGTCACTTTATAATGCCCCCCCCCCTACTGAAAGGGTGAGAATGTTCGATGGTGGAATTCAAACCTAAGACCCGCAATGTGTGAGCCGAACGCCCAAATCATCAGGCCATGCCAAACTCGGTTAAATCTTCTAGCGGCAACATCCAAAGCTAACATTTGAAAAACATGATTTGCTTTTAATTGGAGTTTTTCTCTATCATTTAAACAGTTTCATTTTTACATGATCATGATATTATTAAGACAGACAAACAACTATCATTCTTCATTCAAATTTCAATTTCAAATCAGTGTAGGTATCTCTTTATAAAGATTAAAATGTATTGTTTCACCAGTTGGATATCCTCGCCGTTAACGATATTTTTGGCCGCAAACCCAATAGTATCTCAAGGTTCGGCCTGCTTACTAAATTTAGATTAATCCTACATAGATATAATAAGTTAACAATGCAAAACAAACTTTATAATAAAAGTGTAATACTAATAATAACACCAAAAAGTAATAAAATCAGATACATTATAGATTCTAAACAATACTAGTAATGAAACTGACTACATAAAAACACTAACATTCAGTCTTCCATAGTACCAAATGTTTACCCAAACAGATATCCGCAGTTTCCTTCTCCCATAGCTCCTCTTGCGCACCCCCAGACCCGGTCGATCAGACATGTGGCTGCGCTTTCCAAAGATAGACAATCACGTATTTTTTTTTCAGATCAAATCATCATGTATCCTGCGATAGCTGCCCTTCCTGGAAACTATAATATTCATGTTGAAAGATATACTACAAGCGTAATGCGATCAAAGACGTTTTGGGTCTCTTATTTAAAAATAAAAAGGTGCTTCAGATAAGGAAGGTATAAAATACAGTATTTGTATATTAATTTATGTTTGTTTTTCAAATAACTTAAGACTAAAATCAAAGACAATAGACAATTTATTCTACATTTCGAAGACTGTCTGTTCTTTCTCTGATAGAATTGAGTTTAAACAACATAAGTGATCATCGCTTAAATATTACTAAATATGAAGTATAGAGTTTTAAGTCTCGGATAAGAAGTCTGACATTTTCAGAACTTAACTGTAGTTTGAGTTGTGTGTATATATGGCTTAATAACTGTTCTGTTCGTTATTAAGGAAAATAGTGTGCATATTGGATTGAAATTTATACCTTGATCAGTTCAGGTAAGGTTTCGATATAAAAGGTTTCTTTGCTAAGCTTAATAAGAAACATGCTCCATCAAAATCGAAATCCTGGTCAGACAGACAAATAGACGAGCATTACGTACAAGACTCTGTGTTATTTTGGTGAATCCTATATCAAGAAGACCTTAAGAACAATAAAATAAATAATAAAACTGCATCAAGGAGACACAAGATTTCTGCATCTAGAAAAAATGACTCTAGTGAAACACAACTACAACAAAAACAGTAATATTTTATTAATATTATCAGCGACAAAAACCAGACAGTTCGCAACATTGGAAAACCAGGAAACTTCAAGAAACCTTTTACATCAAAATGCATCAATTGTCTTTGAATCGCGGTCAAAACGTAGGATTTCAATCCAATATGAACTCCTATGCTCAATAATGAACAGAACAACAACAAACTATGCATCCGCACAGTTCAAGGTCCATTTAAAGCCTACGAACATAACGCCACTTATAATTCATGTGCTACTTGCAACAATTAATAATAATTTTATTTCGTTCCATCTACTAGAAATGTTATTTTGTACAAATAAGATTGTACTCTTTTAATACTGCAGCAATAACGTATCAGTTAAACCATATCATATGAAGAACGTGTGTGTGAACAGAGCTGGACAGAACCGTTTTAATACATTGCTCGTCCTCCCCATAAGCCTCTCCCACAGTATCATAGTTTAATATATTTATATCTTAGATAACCCATAACAAATAACCCATCGTTTGGCTAAAGTCAGAACTTTCTTGATGTCATCTGCCAAAATTACTTTTCTATTTAGAAATTTTTTTCTCTATTAATCTTGTAGCCTCTAGCAATGTTACATGATGCCAAATGTGATGAGCACTCTGGGTGGAGTAACGTCTTGAATCTCCTGTCACGAAGAACTGACATCAACATCACTTTCAGACCATCTCTCTATAAGGCTTGGTCAAGAGTTTAGGTTAAACAAAAGTGATGTTTTGTAAGATCAATCTATCTATATATCTATTTATATATATTGCTTTTCTGATATAAGAAATATTCTATGCTACTACTACTACTACTACATAAGTATGTAAGTCATACGAGTCGGAACTCAAGCAACACATACAGAAATAATACGCCAAAAATATATTAAACTTTTTTTTTTAATATTGTAAAACTTCTGAAGCTTTCATGTTTCTCCATATTCAGTTCGCAAAATATAGTCTACCCATGCATTACAGTAGAATCTTCATGCTTCAGACACAAATTGTTGTCACTTCTAGTGAAATTATTGGACAAATTGAGTTAATAATCAAAAACCATATCATTTGGTATATAACAAACGTATTCTTTACATGCACAAAATACACCCAGGTTATGGTTATTTCACTCAACTTTTCGTTTCTACAATTTCTTCAGAACGAATATTGAACACATTTAAGGCATATGGTCGTTTTATCATTACACAGAATATCTAAGTTACTCCAGACAGTACTTTATAGAATACATTTATAGTTAAACCATCTCTTTGTAAAAATGGTCAGATAACAGTTTTTATAACACTATTAATAGAATTAACGTTTGCGGAACATACACTGAATGTACAAAAACATAGAAACAAAACACCCATGGTAGTAGCTAAATAATGTGTGGTTCCTCCTTTGACCTACTTTGTTACATTTATCTGATGAGACTTATGTGCTAACCGCAAACCCAAGAAGTTGCGAAATTTCGGTGACTAAAGCACTAAATTTCTAAATTTTCTAAAGCACTAAATTTCGGTGACTTAATCGAACTTCTGCAGTCTGTGCTCTTTGAAAGTCATTAAGTCGCATCTCTTTCTCATGTTGCTTGAAAACAAATGTGAAATAGAGTTAACATGATATGTTGGAATAGTATAGATCACCTGTATAAGAGGTCAATGGAATAAGAAAATAATAAGTCAGCTGAGGATCTTGTCCATGTAACATGCGGAAAAGAATGGGCACATATTTAAGCAGGTGCTTCTATTTTTCGTCCAGCTCTTGTATATTAGTATTTTGATGCCAACCTCAGATCACGTTAAGCTGCTTATTTCAAAGACTATCAAAAACCTTTTCAGATAGAATTCAGGATACCAAGGGTATTGTTATTATTATGAGAATATCTTTAACTCCTGAAAAGAATGAAACGTTTTTATTCACTCCACATTAGACTAGAAAATTGAATCCTTTCCTAATAGCACAATGAAAATGTTATTGAGAAAACATTGTGCACGACAAGTACTTCTACATAGTTTACTGTGATTCTTCAGAATATTTCTTTGACTCTGCTTTTTAATCTCTATGCTATTATTCACCAGAGTTGGGGCTGTGACAGCTTTTGCTAATTCAAGATAGATGGTTTGTCATTTGTAAGGGCAGTATATCGACACAATACGTTTTTCTCTTCTCTTATGATAAATTACCTTCTAGCTTTGGTATCCAGGCCAATGTAAAAGAACAAAAAATATATCTGTAAGGAGAGGGTTCCCATTGGTCGAAGCATCTTTTAAATTGTTTTGAAACAGACACTTCAAGAACCGCGGACAAACATTTCAATTACTTTTAAAGGAATCTATTTTTTTAGTTATATTTTACATTACTCCAAGACGCTACGCAAAAAGAAACACTGAACAAAATATGTGCTGATAGATGTGTTCCCTCGTACAAAGTATAACGCAGAATAGATTAAGTGATTTTAAGGAGGAGGAAAATTGTTTGCAAACACGTGATGGAATAGTTGGGAAGAATTTCTGTAAATATAAGTGTACATATTCTTTAGGGGATAATCATAAGTACACTACGACAGAAAATAATTTGAATATTAGTTGTTATCTTTCAGATTTTTTTAAACATTTTATTTGCCACAAATGATATAAGAAACATTTGCATTTTATATTTTTGTTTGTTATTAAACACAAAGCTACACAATGGACTATTTGTACTGTGCCCATCATGGTATCGAAATCCGGGTTTTAGCGTTATAAGTCTTCAAACTTACTGATCAGCCAATAGAGAATTTTATTTGTTTTTAGTCTCAATAACATCTACGGTTCGTAGGGTTTTTTTTATTCAAATAAGACACGTCAAGTTCTTATAAATAATTACTAAATTAAGTCAACTGCAAGGCAAGTGAAATGGAACAGTTCTAGGAAAAAGCACACAAACACACATAGCTTTTTCTAAAACTATCGAGAACAACTTGCTTAATAAGCAACATATGCCTTACACCCTGCAATCAAATATTAAAAATAAATGCAAAAAGTGTTTGGTTTATGCTTTTTGTTTTGTTTTTTTTTCAAACACTTTCTAAAAATGTATTAAAAACGACCTAAAAATTAGGAGATAAGGTGTTTTTCTATGCTTAACGAAAAAAAAATAGAAGCTAAAATGCTCATTAATTTTGATTAAACAACTAAATATAAATATATATGTGTGTGTGTATATATTTGGGTAATGACACAAACCAGCTGCCAAAATAATTGTATAATAGAAAAATAGCTCAAGTTAAATCAACAAAGTATAATAGCAGTTATTACTCTCTGTTAAAAATTTGATTGTAAAGTGTCATAAATCTAAACTCCTCCGAGTATTTTTCCCCTGATTGATCTTTAAACCTAAAACAACATTATCATTGTCCAGCCCAAATGATGATTTCTAGTATCGAACGAAAAGCTTATTGGACGCCGACTTGTGGGATACAGAAGATAGATCTGAAATGCCATTTTTACACATCTCTGAGAATAAACATATTTCAGACAATTTGTGGCCTTATCTATTAACAAGTCTCCCAGTGGCACAGCGGTATGTCTGAGGATTAACAACGTGGTGGGCAGAGCACAGATAGCCCATTGTGTAGCTTTGTGCTTAACTTCAAACAAACAATCTATTAACAATTTCCATATTTTTTTTTGTATTTTGACTATTTCAGACATAACTCTGTAGGCTACATTTTTGGTAGGTAAAGTTATGTACACTACGCCATCTATTTCTTTGTTATATGAGTGTGTGTGTTTGTATCCTCAATATAATGGGGCATCCATTTAAAAAAAAGTGACAAATTTTATTTTATTTTTTCACCAGGCCTCTATAGTATTTTATTTACGAATATGTGACCTACCGTAAAAATTAATTTATATATGTTTCAAATATTTTAACTTAGTATTTTTGATTTGTGTTTATCACTTTTTTAACAAACTACAAGCTTGGCACTGAGACCTAACAAATTTTTATTATCTTAAGAAACAAAGTACTTGGCATTCGCTCTTTATTAGAAACAAATTCTATTTATTTTTAAGTAACTGAAAACCCACGTAATTCACTATTCTCAATATATCTTACGAGTCCTATAGTATTTTGTAAAATGTATCCAATGGTATTTTTCCCACATATTTTAATAACCCTGACCCATTTCTATCTTATACTATTTAATTTCAAACTACCTCAAGGTTGAAATTTCAACTTCTATCGTTTATATACAAAAAATCAAGTATTTTCATTTTTATTACATATATGTGTGCGTGTGTTTATAATTTCTCGTGTACTTTTTTTAATGTTTTCCGTTTTGTTTGTTTTTTAGTTTCTTAACTCGAACTCATTTATACCAAGTCGTATATTTTAGCATTTATTGACTACTTCGTTGCATGCTTGTTTTTTGGCTCCGTTGTTTCTAGACAGTCCCTAGACTGGTCAATCTGAATTATCTTCTTGTTATACCCCCCAGGCATAAACAGCAGCTTTGCTGCCTTTGCGATTATTTTTCTTCCTGGCATCTATCTTTGGTTATGCTATACTCGTTTCGCACTTTATTTTGTTTTACTTGTTTTAATCTCAGGACTCTCATGCTGAGAGCCATTCACAGTGACTGATATATCTCTTGCTTCAGCCTCTTGAATTCATCTATTTTACAGCTGCTTTGTAGGCTGGCATTTCAATTCCAGGTCTCTATAATTTTTCTTTGCTCTGTTTTATCTTTAGGCCCAGCTAAGTCCTGGTCATACCAGATTGGAGTGAACGTAAGATTATAAAATCACAATTTTCTATTGTCAGTATAAAAAAACAAAAGTTTCTAGATGCACAAAGGATTTAGTAGAATTATTTCAACTAAGTGTAAAGAATAATAACAAATAAACAGTGATGCTTCTCTGACACCTGATCATAAACTTTTTCCATAACTTGTAAAACTATATTTCACGCTTATAGATTGGTTTAACTTTTGAAAAAGAAAGAAATAGAACATTGTTTCCAATACTAGATGAAAAATAATTTTACTGCTTTCAGATCCTTTTGATATTGCTTCCTAAATAGTTGTAGCACTTTTTTACTTCCCTCTCAAAAAACACTTGAAGTGAATAATGATGAACATTTATTCAGTCATTATGTAACAAGCGGCTTCAACTTCTAAATATTCATAGACCTTCGCTATTTTTACACAAGATATCCTTTCTTTATTATGTTTCGAATTTCTTTCTTTTTTTATGCATAAACGGGACCTAAATTAATATTTCAAAAACACATTATGCAAGTCATAACTAAAACTGCGATACAAACTTTATAATATGAACGTAAGTTATAAAAAAAACTGTTTTAACAGAAAGACTGCATATAAATCTTTATTAGAATTTTTAGTATATCGCAGAAACCAAATTCGTAACTAACTACACGGTGTTGTAGAGTTGTAAAAATTTTCATATAATTATCACCTTGCCCCTGATCATTTCCGTGGCTTCTGACTACACAAACTAAAGGCCTTTAACTTTCTTGTTGAAATACAAATAAGTTTGAAACTTGCAAGTGACAAGAGGACTTCTTGACACAAAGAATTTATATTCAGCGATAAACAAGATAATTTACAAACTTCTCCCAAAGCACATAGTCCAATGGAAAAAAAATTGTTAAAAGTTATACGAGCGACATCTGAATGTGAATAAATAGAAGCATGTCATCACCTCAGATCAAACATACTTTTACTTAAGTGTCTTTAAAAGCCCAGGTAATTTGTTATCACCTTACCATTAGTACAACATTTTACAAATGTTAAAAAAGGATGCTGAAAAAGTTTTCCAAGCATTTTATAACTGTTTCAGGTTACAACTATAGTGGTAAGTTCAACATAAAAAATCAAGACAAGTGCTATCAAACTAGTGTACTGAAATCACTATACCGCAAGGAAATACCATCTTTGTATGAAGTGAATTCCAATAAGATATGACTCCATCAAGACAAAACATCAAGTCACACGTCCAAGTCAACGTGCAGGTTCCTTTAAAACTACAAATTAAATTGCATGTCACACAATTCACAGACATCTTCCTTGGACTTCTATTACTCGATTTGTTCAAATAGACATAGTCCACGCACAATGGTCGGACTTTGGAAAGCAAGCAAGGATGGAGAGGAGGATAACGTGCACAATCAGTGGGAGTAGATGCGAGGACACGCACCATCTAGAAGCACCAAGTATTGCAGGTTGGCCACTTTTTTTTTTCTACTTTGGTGCTCGCCCCCTGCACCACGATGAAGCCCACTACTTTCGACTTCTATAAAGAGGGAGGGGGGGGGCGTAGAAATTGTGCAGCAGAGCGACAGTCTATAACCAGATTCTTCGCAAGTAGCCCCATTGATGATGAAATAATGGACTGTAATGCTTTGACACTTATGCTTGTATGGTTAATAAAGATTGTGAACACCATTCTGTAGATGTTCACTTCAGCTCTTTTAGTCGTACGTAAATGTATTTAAAATATTCTGAGCAACACAACCCCTCGATATACCTTTTAATTTTCTTCAATTGGAGAAGATCTGAGGTAAATCTATTATAATAATACTCAGTTTTTGTCTATCCTGATAATGTGCGCACACCTTACTATATAAATGCGCATGTGCGCGTACTTCATTTCGACGAATGTAAACAAAAGGTGGATGGAAATATAGCTTAGTAAATATTTTGTACAATAACATATTAAAAGCTTATCAAAGTTTTTAAAAGGGTCTAATTTTAGGTCATAGAATAACATTATAAATTTATTTGTTAATAATAGTAAGTACGGTAAAGTTCAGCCCTTACTAAACTGAAGCAAGAAACGTACACAAGTTTCAGTATTAATTTATCTCTCTATCAATTATAGGCTGTACTTAATAAAAACTTAACTAATGTTAGGCCTACAATAAGTGGAATTATATATTTTGGTGTCTGCGATTAGAATTATTTACTATTATTCTAGAAATCCTGTATTTAAAGACGTACTGCTACAATGAATATACTAATTTGATGGCAAATGTTTTGCGGGTCTCTGCTTGCATTACCTAATTCTTTCTTAGAGAAAACAGAAATATATTTCCGTCTGATATTTACATAACATAGAATATTATAAGAAATATTACCACTTTGTCTACATACACATTTCATTTTTCAGTATTAGAAATAGATTTTTTGAATGTTAGCAATCTTCATATCCTTATTAAAACACATCTATTAATTCACAAACGTGGCCTCTGTCTGCTATGCCCATCACAAAGATTGAGCAACGAAGTTTATGCTATAAGCCCTCAATCTTACTGTCAAGTCACTCTGATCTAAGGTCAACTTACATTTTCATGTACTACACTTACCATAAGTTTCACACAAGATGAATAATCATAAGCTGTTGTTCTTATAACTGAAATAGTGTAATTTATAAAAATATATTATATAATATATAAAAAATGTAATATTAGACAATTGACTAAAAAAATTGCATTTACTGTAAATTATTTTAAAAACTTTGTTTGGATTAAATTCTGACTTTATAAAGTCAAAACACTAAAACTAATTAATTGAATTTCTATTTGAATCTCTTTCGCTATTGTAGCTTTGTAACAAAGCTTTAAAAAAACACAAATTCTTATCTTTTTTCTTTTGGTTCGAGGAAGTAGAGATATTTCCATATTTTAGCTCAAAACTGTTTTTAGAACATTTATTCTATAGCTACGAGTTTACCGCTGGAATGCTATTTGATTTATAAGTATAAAACTCAAAGTCAGCACTAGAATTATATATATTCCTCATTATCTGATGTTTATAATTGTTTTTTATTCTCAGTATTCTGCTAAGATTTACAAGTGACCTTTATTTGTTAAAAGCTCCAAAAGTATCCGAAAACAGTCTTAACTTTACTTTTTGCAATTATTATTCTGGTAACAAACATGAACGATAGAGGAGTGGAGACAAAAAAATGTTATTTCTATAAGTAATACGTGGTTTTTAGCTGTAAATAATAAACCACAAAAAAGCAATGAATATTCACTTAAAGACAGATAAAAAACAATCTATCTTCTTAAAAATGACAGCAGCAAGATCTGATCAGCTGCATCGCTGATGTTATGTTTTCTTCCATAATAAACACGCCTTGTATTCGACACTGAAATGAAGAGAAAAAGAATTACCGTCAGTGTGTATAGGATATCCATCAAAGCAATAGTGGACGCCTTGATGTCATTAGAGAAGTTTTGTTCTCGTGTAAGGAATGGAAACTAATTTTGGCTATTCTTTAGTAAAGATGACACTACTTCTAATGAAAAATTATGTCAAGTTTGATGATTTGGATAGTAACTATAGTAAGTACATCTCGTATTTTTCAAATTAGATTTTTCACGAAGATGTACTTCATCATTTTCTAAGTGAAAAGCAACTTTATTAAATTACATGACTCACTTTTGATCCAACCGTTCATTTGTTACTAGTTTTATCTGTCTTCCTGTTTCGATTTTACAGAACTCTTGCGAAATTAAATTGGGTTTTTCTCATTTTTCTAACATTCAAAATATTTTTTTCCGAGCCAATGATAGTGCAATTATTTAGCTAATGATTAACAGACGTTGAGAATAATTACAATCAAGTGATAGAATAATTAACTTCACTAATTTCAGGAAGAAACTTTCATGTTTTATTGTTTGTTTGTTGTTGTTGTTTTTTTGCTCTTTTATTTTTGTTTTGTCAGATGATGGTGTCGATGTGAAATCTGTCCACTGTTTTGAAGAAAACTTAAGGATATCTTTACCTGTTCATAACTAGTTTACAGGGGTGACACAAGATAAGTACGAGCATATAGGTGGTATTTGAGCCATGCAACCTAGGATTTTGTCAGTCTGAGAAACTGTATAAAAATATGTGGGACACTTTTCTGAGAAAAAAGAACCTAGGTGACGCTGCAAACTCGTCGTGCATTAATAACTTTGTGCTAGCAATAAACATGTTATATGTCTGTGTTTTCTTCAGAGTATTGAACAGTTCTCCTACGGCTGAAAGAAATAACTTAAAGTGAACTAAAAAAACTAATAAAGAATCATTTAAGTATATTTGATATACTTTTGTTATCAATAATTTTCTAGTTAATTATGTTTCTGAATACATCGAACGGAAATAAAATATGTCTCTTTGAATACAACATTTTCAATGAATGCTGTCGCGAAGTTATAAGAGGTTCTTAAAAAGTTAATGATATTTCCAACTTTGTTTTAAATCCATACGATGTTTAGTTGTTTACCCGTATTTTCCACTCATTATACGGTGAAAAAAATCAATGACAGTTAAGAAACATAAAGATAGTAAATAACATAGAAATCTAGAGAACTCTTCACTTGAGGAATTATCTTAACCTGCAACATCAACCTTCATTTATTATTCAAACGACTCAAGAGATATATCTGCGTGATCAATTATCCTGGGGTGTTACGATATAATCTAGGCCCTTGATACGAAACCTGTAATAACATCATTGAAGTATTCATAAAAAAATAATAACGAATGAAAGTTTGGAGGATTATTGTTGAAAGGTTTTAATAGTGCTATTTACCATTTAAAAATATTTTAAAGCGAAACATTATTCGAGTTACCTCTGTAGCAAAACAATAAAACGTACATTATATAGACGTGTACTTTATATTATGTAACTAAAGATAAGTCAGATATCAAGATGTTTTTAAGTTTTCTTACAATAAGGATTTAATCGCTCAATATAGTTACCCCAACCTACCCGGTAGCTAAGCGATAAGTCTGAGGGCTTATAACGCTAGAAATCGGATTTCGTTAGTATCATTGTACTTAACAGCAAACTGACTTATCATAGGTTATATGGAATTTCTTTAAAACATTATTCCAAAAATTATCAAGAAGATGTATACCCGCTTATAACAATGTTACCGTATCTTAATACAAATGTTACGTCTTATTCGGGGTATTCTACATTTTTCTTTTGCTAAGTAATTTGTTTAGAAATATTCACAAATGTTTGACAATCCTTTGAAGCAGAAAACGAATTTTACAACCGTTCCAGAAAGCTTTCAAAAGTCATCTACTAATATGGTGAATTTACACTAAAGAAAGCAATAAGCTGCAATAAACTTTTGAAGTTAATATTATAAGGATTTAGGCTTGGTTTCTTTATCTAAACATTAATTAGCTAAGATATAGGAAGTGTCTTGAAGCCTGTACTCCCCAAAACAAAACCCCTCACAGTTTTAATTTTTAATAACGCTTCAAAATGCCATAAAATTACAATTTAAGACATATTCGCGTGTCTTATTTAAATCACTAATATCATTTATTGCAATTTAATAAAGAAAAATGAGTTTTTATACGGTCTTCCTTTCTCTGTTTTATAAATCTAAGATTATTTACTAAAGTTTTGCTATATTCGAGATTATTACTCGTGAGCTTTTGTTGTAGCAAGATTAGTTAAACATCTAACATTTCATAATTTCAGTTGATATGTGCATATAACGTTTAAAGTAAATCAGTTTTTATACTCTTACCAATAAATATATCTTATTTTGAGAAATTGCAGTGTTTATAACATATCCAAAATACAGTTAAATTCATACCAGTAATATTATAGTACATATCACAGACTACAAATTTTACTTTCCATAAAAATCAATTTGTTTATTTGTTTGTTTTAAGCGCAAAGCTACGCATATGTTGTCTATGCTCAACCCACCGCAGGTATCGAAAGCAGATTTTTAGAATTATAAGCCCTCAGTGTTACCGCTAAGCTACCAGAGGGCCATAAAAAATCTAAATTTTAACTGCTGAGGTTTATATTCCTGAGAAACAACTGAAAATATGTCACAGGGAAGAAAACATCGTAAATATTACACCGTAGTATTTTACATACAATAAAGTTTCATAAATGTTTCACTGATATCAAATTCATTCTAATTCATTTTTCAGAAATAAACACTTGAATCCAGCACATTCCAAAAGGATTACCACAGATTAATGAACACGAGAGTATACAAAATTAAAAAGTAATATATATCTGTTGGATGTTTTCCTTCTTAAATTCTCCAATTCGTAAACTTGTTACTCCACAAAACAGGAAAAAAAAATCTAATTATTAAAACTACGTTAGAAGAAAGCTGATTATAGACAGATGTTAAACTTATCTAATGACTAGATGAAGTTAAAAACAATAAAAGTAAAAACTAACGATCTTGCTGAATATCACGACCTTCAAGCTATTCTACAAGATTTTGTAGTAGTCGTTCATAAAGTTTGGGAGTTTTGTAAATCTTTCTTCTGAAAAACATCCATTAGCAACTCCATTTACAATCTTTAGAAGTGAATTATATGCAAGAAAAGTTAGCAAACCCAAAAATATAATAACAGCAGCTTCAAAAGAATTTACTGAGTCAACTCCCAAACCATATCCTTAACACATGGGCAACTTCGTAATTTGTGTAACATGCAACAATAGGGATTCTTGAAGTCTTGCACAAAATGTAATATCTTCACTAGCCTGTTAAATGAAAAGTTAATGTATGCATATTCCTAAGAGAACTGATCTATCTGTTATAAAACAAGTATCAACAAGTATAAAAGTTTTCTATAACCTTACAATATCAAAGCAAAACATCTGAAATGCTAATTATTCAAAACGTATAGAAGAATTAAATATATATGTTCATGACATTTCAAAATATCTTTAGCTCAGTTAATTTTAATAAACGGAAAATTTGAAATAATGCACGGTGAAATAATAAATAAATAATGACGTACAGTTAAACAGCAACAGGGATTAGATTATATACATGCTCTTTTATGATGTTTTGATCTTCTTTTCTTGGTATTTCTACATATTCATCATTTTTTTATTGTAGATCTAATTACATTATTTTGGTATCAGTTGTTCCTGATAAATCTACTAAACTACTAATACACCTACTAATTGTACTAAACTGACGTTTCAAATACACCTACCAATTATCCCGCCAGTTTTAGTTATCGGTAATCACCACACTCTAAAAATGCGTAAGAATAATATTTCCATGAAAATTAAAAATATATTTTATACCTGTCAATGTTATATTCCGTAAAAATCACTGTTAAAAGTTCTCCTAACAAAACTATTTCAAAATAATAATTCACTTTTGTATTAGGTTTGTTTGTTTTGAATTTCGAGCAAAGCTACACGAGGGATATCTGCACTAGCCGTCTCTAATTTAGCAGTGTAAGACTAGAGGGAAGGCAGCTAGTCATCACCCCCACCGCCAACTTTTGGGCTACTCTTTTACCAACGAATAGTGGGATTGACCGTCACATATAACGCCCCCACGGCTGAGAGGGCAAGCATGTTTGGTGTAACGGTAATTCGAACCCGCGACCCACAGATCGCGAGTCGAGTGCCCTAACCACCTGGCTGGGCCGGTAGAAATAGCAGTATTTTTTATCAATTATCTTTTAACTCTTTTCTAGTATCAAAGTCAGAATTTTTAAATGAACTAACCCAGTGGGTTCAGATTTTTAATCAAGATGAAAATAAACTACTTTGTTTTATTAGAATATCTTTAGTAAATACACAGCTTATCTGATTATTTTGTGTGAAAAGCATTTAACGTATTTAAACATAGAAAATAATTATTACAGATTGCTTAATATGATTCACAAGTGGACAAACACTATTACTTTCATGAACAACGTATCTGAATATATAATCTACTATTTCATAATATGCAAGTTTTCACCTTCCTAACACATGTAAAACAACAGAAGCGAGTGATATTACTTGTCAAAACAAAAGCAGCGAAATCTGATCAAAACATTTTACATGTATGAAAAAGGCAAGTTAGAATAAAGGGGTCAGCCAAGTAAAAATGTAATGTAAAAGTAAGTAACAAAAATTGATAATACTTGGCTCCATTTTTACTGAAGCTGGAACAAACAGAAACGTGAATATAAAAAAGGGGCCAAATTTTTCCATTTTTTTTAACTTACCCCACTTTTATTTTACATATTTACCCAGGTTTCTTCTTTTATATAACTTGGCTTTTTTTTTGGTGTCGCATTTTTATATTGATAAACCCCTTTTATAACTTATCTATCTTTGTACGTAGAAAATGTCTTATCGAACTATTATACTATTTAAGATTACCATTATATAAAGTCTTATCCAAATATTATACTATTTAAGATTACCATTATATAAAGTCTTATCCAAATATTATACTATTTAAGATTACCATTATATAAAGTCTTATCCAACTATTATTTAAATTAGTTCAAGGTCTTTGAAAACGTGTATTTTTGTATTACGTTCGTATATTTATCACAATTGTTCAATATAAAATGTTAAATCGTTGTAATTATTACTTTATTTCTGATGTCGTCTCACTATAATATCAACAAGTACTTTGCTGAAATTATAGTACATATTCACATAAGAATTGTGTTAACGTTATATTCTTGCCGGTATCGTTTTAATTTAATCCGTTTAGTTAGGGAGCCATACTAATATAAGGCACTTCTTCCCGAGTTGTATGAAACTGAGACAGAAAGTACGGGCACAGTTAAATAAGTAAGTTTTCTAGGTTCTTATTTTGAAATATCACTGTTTTCGTTTTGTTTCATATCACAACTTCAATGCTAAAATGCGCTATTCTCCACCGAGAAAAACGTAAATGTAAATCGATCGGGTGGTATAATTAAATTTGCTTTCCATTATTCTTCCTCACTATCGTGATTATAGAATTAAAAAAAAATCCATTAAGAGTTCTTCCGGGTTAACAAAAATTTCTTCGTTCTACGATATTTATTATTCTATCTGGTTCGATATAAACTTTGTAATAATCTAGCATCGTTCAGTTATTTTACCGTTTTTGTTGTTGTTTTTTCTCAAAAGTATTCCGTATTTTTTAACTTCCGGGGTACTTACTTCTAAAGCACAAAACATGATTATAAATTAGTTAAAACACAATGAAAGAATCCGCTAAATAAAATATTCTGTTGATAGACTTATAATTATGCAACCCATATACCAGAAGAACGAAGGGTCATACCCTATGATGCTGTACGGGTTTCTGTAATTGTGTTTCATCTATATATATATATTACACATCTTCTTAACCATACAGTTTTCATGGTCGAAAATAAAATGTTACTTTATAAAGAGCTTTGTTATTTTTATAGTTAATTCCAAGCGTATTTTGATTTTGAAATCCTATGTGTTGAATTTCTAATGTTTATTATTTGTAGGTTTTTATTCTACAGATCTGCGTAGAAGGTTTATACCGTAAACTCAGTTTCTTACATAAGCTCTGTGTCGCATGCAAACATCAACTTATTTGTTAAATAATAGGCATCAGAAAATTAACAGAAGAGAAATGTTTGTGTAATATACTATGTTAGTGTTTAGTTCGATGAATATGTATCTTGGGAAATTCTGTCCATTATAAAAATACTACATATGACGGTTTGTTCGCTTGCTTTAACACAAAGTTATGCAATAGGCTATCTTTGCCCTCATCACTACGGGGAATCCAACCCCAGATTTTAGCGTTGTAAGTCACTAGGGGACGGATACTACAGAATGTTGTTGCGTTAAGCACAAAGCTACACAAAGGGCTATTTATGCTCTGCCCACCACGGGTATCGAAAATCGGTTTCTAGCTATATAAGTCCGTAAACATACCGCTGTGCCAGTGGGGGCGACATGACAGAAGAATATAAAGAGAATGTAAACGTTGGACCTCTATCATCAATACATGTATATGTTACAGTTCTATATATACTGTTTTTTTGACACATCCACACCGTGCAATTAATTTCAACTCAGCACTCACCACCAGCTGGCCTCGAAGTAGATTAAACTTGTTAAATATATTGTTATTTAATTTTAGTTATCTAAGAAAAATATTCAACAGGAATACAACAGCAGAGTATCGATAAGTTCGTAATTCGCATTCAGTAACGTTTTCAACGGGAACACAACAGCACAGTATCGATAAGTTCATAATTCGCATTCAGTAACGTTTTCAACAGGAACACAACAGCAGAGTATTGATAAATTCGTAATTCCCATTCAGTAACGTTTTCAACACGAACACAGCAGAGTATTGATAAATTCGTAATTCCCATTCAGTAACGTTTTCAACAGGAACACAACAGCAGAGTATTGATAAGTTCGTAATTCACATTCAGTAACGTTTCTATTTCTTCAAGACTACAAATAGGGTTGTCTTTACATAGTCGTTGTGGTTTTCAACTGACAGAGTAGAAGGAAGGTAAGTCAGCTACTGCCATATCTTACACATATCTTACTCTGGGCTGACCGAATTATAGAATTTGACATTCACTCTTATAGGACACCCACTACGTGCTTCGATCTGTAAATCCTCGAAATTACAGTCCAATCAAACTAACCGCGAGGGCACATCCGGCCTCATTAAAAATACTAAGTGCAAATTGCCGTGTGTTTCTGAAACAAATTAACTTTTTCCCTCCTTAATCTACTTCGTTTTTATTGTGTTTTTATCATAAATATAAATTCTTAGAATATTTATTCAATAGATTATTACTATTCAACAACTACGTTAAGGTATGCCAAATAATACCTACAATAACCAACTGCATAGTAAAACTACTTGCAAAAATGAGTTAGACACAAACATCTTGTTCGTTGTTTGTAATTTATTATTTTCGAACAAAGCCTTATGTTATATATTAATTAGATTTAAAAAAATTGTATCACCAGTATCCTTGTGAGACCTAGCCTTCAAGATTTATGTCCCCAAAGCTGAAAATGGTTTTGAATTATTTGAATTAACATAAGTAAAATGTAATTTGTATGCACTTTTGTATATTATCACCATGTTTCGTATATGAAAATAAATATAACATGCAAGCATTGTGTGACTACCTTACATCAACCTGGGAAATTAAATGTAGAAATTAATATGCTAAACATCAACTTTTTATAGAGCGTCGTGTGCCCATTATTTCTGTGAGTGTATTTCGAATACATAATATATAAGTTTGCTAGGAATATACTTTTTATTACATGTGATGATTTACGATCTAAGATTCCTTGAGACTTGTTTGATTTTGAAATAATCCATTCTTGGTTTCTCGACACATTTTTTATCATCATTCTTTAGATTATCTATATGTCATCAGATGAAAGGCTATTGATCACTCACCCACTATCCAAGTGTCTGCTTCTTATTTTTTTATATAGATTTCAACCAGATATGTTTACACATTGACAACCAAGCAGCAGAAACCAGCCGGGTGGGAATATAACTGTAAGATCCAAAGAATACATGAGAGAGTTTGTTTCCTGGGAAACGTATTTGTATGACTTTTTAATCACCCACGTGAATGAACAGACGTTAGAAAGTTTACTGCATGATTTGAATCTAAGAGTAAAAGCTTTCTATTGAAGACGTTCTACGAATTTGTGTTGTTGTTTACTTCTCTGTGTTTTCTACAAACAGGCTTACAAGTCGAAACTAATATCCTTTACACACACACGCACACCCCGGTGGCTGAGATAACAGCACTAAAAATTGTGTTTCAATACCCGCGGTGGGCAGAGCACAGGTAGCTCATTGTGTAAATTATATTATATTCACAAAACCTCGCTTTGGCAAAATTTGCATATATGTATATATATATGTATATGTAAGTTAACTAAAGCCGTTTTCTTTTACAATCTTCTCCAATCCACTGATATATTAAAATAGTTTTCGGCCTAGTAAGTCTGAAATCATGTTGCAGTTGTAAAAGTGTCAACTTTGCTTTTGGAAATTTCTAGAAAAAATAATGATAGCGAGGATGCGAATCCAAAGAAAATCATATTACATTAAGAGAAATGCTACAAGTCGTGGGGAAGTCTTATTTATCTTCGTAGCTCCGCGGGTAATCGAGAAAAAAACTGAGTTGGATAAGAATAACAGTGTTGACTTTTCATAGTTTTGGGTGAAATAATTAAAAACAAGGCTGGTCTTGTGCAAAATCAGTGATATTTCTTAAATCCGTATTGAGTCACTTGACTGGATTTATTTTGTTACTAGTTTAACCTCCCTAATAAAAGTTTCATTTGGGACGAGTGGGGGGAGCAAGCAAAATGAACAAAAATGACGCCTGCTCCTTTCAAAGCATAACATAATCAGAGAAATTTTCTCGTAACGAATTAGGCAGTAGAAATATTGAGAATAGGAACCAAACTTAATGGTTAGTTATAAATGCTCTCTTGTTTGTTGCAATGAACACTCTAATATCAAAAAAAACTTAACATTTGCACGCGCATTCTATTTCAAAACCTGATGCTTCTGCAGGTTATTTAATTGCAATACAATAATGTTATGAAGAGGGTAATACGTTGGATGAGAGAGGTTAAATATTCATTTAGTAAGCCCCCCCAGTGGCACAGCGATATGTCTGCGGGGTTAAAACGCTAGAAACCGGGTTTCGATACCCGTGGTGGGCAGAGCACAGGTAGCCATTGTGTAGCTCTGTGCTTAACTTCAAATAAACAAACATTTAGTAAGGATAAAAATAACGATATATCGAATATATATTGTTGTGTTGTGACCTGTAATATAAGCAACACAGTACCAAAATATAGCGAACAAATACTCCACAGAAGAATAATTATGGTAGACTAAACTAAGTACGCCAAACTAACATAATTAGCTGAAGCCGCCAGTTTGATGACGTCATCAAAGGGTCTTAGCTCCTAGTAATTGATCAAAACTAAACTTTCAAATTGAATTTACCACAGTATATCAGTATGTAAAATTTCATCAAGATCGAATGTTATCTTCACGCCTTTCCATCTTTATTTCCAAAATCCACCTCCCCACATGTACCAAATATTGAAGACCTAGGATTATTTAGATAAGTTACATATAAAGGCATTTCTACAAAATAGAGTTTTGCATATTTTGGATACGTTACAGGATCAAAGTTTGGTTCAAACGGTACCAAAAACAGCTTGGTAGCAGGGTTGTTGTTTTTTTTTTTCAGGTCTAGCCCTTCAATGACAAAACTAAAATAGCATTTTTAAGCTTGTTTCTAGTGAAGAAAGTAAAAAAGACGATAAAGCAAACTACTTTTTTTGGTTTGTTTCATAATAGAACTTTTTTGAATTAGCGATGCTCTTTTAACAACACTTGTTTACAACTTTAGAGTATTAGTTACAACTGTTTTATATATATATATATATTCAATGTATTTTACCGGTCTATGTAATTTCCTGTGATTTTTAAACTCAACTTAAAGTTGATTAAATAAACGGCGGATTATTAAATATTGTAAACAAATTATCTAGTTTTTTTAGTTGGCAATTATTCTCACCTTAAATGGCGTTACAAATCGACCATTTTCTTCAACTTTATCCAATATTGCCTGATACAAATTCCAACGCAGTCACTTTCTTTGTTTTCAAAATTGTTTTTGCTACAATTTTCTGGAGCCATCTTGGCGAATAGTCTTAGCTAACCTCTATTTTGATGCTGGTATGATATCTAGGCTTCTGAGCATTAAGACAATCGGTCGATCAAATTCACTTTTCTTGCGGCTCAGTGATGGGGCAAAGAAGAAAGGTTGTTGTTTGTTTTTGGTTTTGGTTTGTTTGTAATTTCGCGCAAAGCTACACAAGGGCTATCTGCGCTAGCCGTCCCTAATTTATCAGTGAAAGATTAGAGGAAAGGCAGCTAGTCATCACCATCCACCGCCAACTCTTAGGTTACTCTTTTACCAACGAATTGTGGGATTGACCGTCACATTATAACGCCCCCACAGTTGAAAGGGCGAGCATATTCGAGCCCTCGATCCTCAGATTGTGAATCGAGCGCCCTCACCACCTGATCATGCCAGGCCCTGGTTGTTGTTATCTTGCTCCATAATAACTTTTTTATTTTGAAGCACTGAAATTAAGACATCAGCCCCATAATTTTACCGAGAAAGTCACACAAAGTTAGCGTATGAAAAAATATTTCATTATAAACAATAGTTTGCGCAGTCTAAATGGTTTATACATTATAAAAAATAAATGTATATCTTCTTATGCGCACGACAATAATATTCTATGTATGCGTTGATTTCTAGTTGTTTTCAGTTAATTAGACAATCAGTTTTCTAGTATAATGCTAGTGAATATAATATATGTATAAACTTGAACAACGTAACACCATTTAAACACGATTAAACAAACAACAAAGATGAGATAGAACTAATGACAAAAAACATTAGTGGAAATTCGTAGAAATGGAATGGGTAAAGAAGGTACAATCTCCACATAATAAATATCATTTCTTTACTTATCGCAAATTAGCTTCGAATTTGTAACTTTTAATAAATTTATAGGTTAATTCTAATATTGTAAAATCCCCGATATTTGCCTGTACATTAACTAAAAGGTTATACGCAAAAGTGCATAACAATGGGATTATAATATGTGAGTGAAAGTTCAACTGTGTTCAGCCAGTTAAATCGACACCTTCTTTTATGCTACCAGTTCTCTTGGGCCGAAAGAAAGGGCATATTTTGCATATGTATCTCTACTTTTTGAGGGTCTCTGTCTATACGTTTCAGTTTGTCGAACCACTTGGAATATTGTTATGAGAACTGTAAACATGAATTTGATTACGAACTAAACAGAAATCAATTATTTCGATTAGTAACATGTCGAAATGTGGCAAATAAAACATCTCCGTTTTCCAATTGAGAACCAAAGCCATGCGTAAAACGTAATCTTTGCATTGTGTATATTTTAAAGTCACTAAATTATACTAAATTAACCCATTATATCAATATATATATATATCGTTTTCTGAAATAAATTCACACATTTGAAAAATTCTTACCATCGGCTTAATTTACAAAATATATGTTCTATAAGTATATATCTCTTTAAACATAAAATAAAGCATTTTGTATTTGTTTATTGGATTGACAGTCGCTCTTATAATGCAAGAGCTACTTAAATTGCGGAGAATATTGTATGGTATCGCACAGATTCGAACCTGGCTTGTAAGCTCCAAAATCTAGAGATCTACCAAAGGTCAAATCATAGATACAAACTAAAACATAAAATACACAAATAAAAAGATTTAATGAAAAGTACTCATAAAAAAAGGCTATGCCAAAACAAAAACGTGTCTACATGGACTAAAAAAGTAACACCAACGTACAAAAAGTAAAGTGTTTATTATATGTCTGAGGTGTCTGCTAAAATAGGAATCATGTTATAGTAAAAATGCATTCTCTTCTAGATTCAACCACTATATCGCAAGCCTTATAAGCTGTTTAAAGAATTTAAGATTAACCAACGAATGTGGCTGCACAAGCCCACAAGTTACAATATTTTGCCAAACTATCATTTATTGCTGTCAGCTATGGAAAAGTAGCTGCTGAAGATTACATAAGCAGTACGTTATTAAGCAGAAATAGTTAAATGCTATATGTAACTTATACTCTGAAATTGCCATTTCAACCTTCGAAATTGTTATTGTTACAAATGTCCAAACATAATAGTTAATATTAGAACCTTAAACAATAAGAGAACCAAAGACGATTTGCCTCACAAAATACCATTAATAAAAGATATTCAACAGCCTCATCCAACAAAGTAATACAACACCCAGTCTCAATCCAAAAGGGTTTACTGTCTACTATCTAGAAAAGTAACTAATTCATGTAATTATAAGCTGAAACTACCGTTTATGAGTAGCATAAGTACGCACAGAAGTGTAAAGGAAAAATGTAAGTGTATTATTTCCCGCTTAATAGTTTAAGAGCGTTGAAGTTAAATAAAAGATAATATTAACGTCATATATCATTCTTGTTTAAATTTATAGAATAATGATTTATATTTAGGGTAAAATCAATTACATTTTTTTTTGCTGAGTGTCTTAATCGCAACCATTAAACTTTAATGTTACAATTATTAGATTAATTTAAGTTAAAAAAATTCCAATTTATGACAAAATCACTAACATCTGAATAATAAACAAAAATATTTATTCCGATTAGATGGAGTATTATTAATAGAAAGAGGTCCATACATTTTAAAATAAAATATTTGTACTTATGAAGATTAATAGTTACTACGTACGCAGTTGTTATTAATATGAATAACTGTAATGAAACATTACCTTCCTTTTTTTAGAAATATGGATTTAGGTGTAACAATTCTAAAAGGTACACTGTTCATATAACGATTTTTAGTAAAAGTAAACATTTAATCGTAATATCCCAATTTCATTATTACTGTTGAAAACTATTATTTTGTGCTTTAAATACTTTGAAATTTCAAACACTCAAAAAGAAAACTAGAATATTATTTTTTTATAAAGGAAAATAACTTAGTACACAAATTTTCTTCCATTTTTCCAATGAATTTTCAAAGGAAAAATACGAGACAGGCCATGCAGATTATGACCATGCATCTTCTACCATATTACAGCACTGTCATATAAGCCTGTCTACGAATCCACTAACAAGATATATGTATGTTACTTTCTTGTATTAATACGTTTATTGAGATTACCAGCTGCAAATTTCTAAAACTTGCTGTTATATGATTTCGTAACAAAAATATCAAACTTCTAATTCAAACTCTACTATAAAAAATATCTTTTGTGTCATTTTTCAAATATTTTCTACTCTTCATTTGTATAGTCTTTTATCACGAAAAATATTTTATGTTACCCAAATTTCCTTGTAGCGCTCGTGTTATTATTTTTTTCCTTTAGGTTTTCCAGACGAAAGTAAGAAACACATAATAAGTCCACAATTTATCATGCTCGTCAGAGAGATGTATATCAGTTCTGATTTGTCCAACTAGGACGAAAGTAAAATTCGTCAACTATTAGAGATTAATATGAGTTATGTATAGATATCTGCATGAAGAAATGATGTTAAAAAACGCATATCAAACTTTCTCTCTTAAATTACTATAAGGCTGCTATTGGTGGTATTACTTACTATTGACTTACCTAACCTTTGAACAATTAAAGCGGATCAAACTATGATTCTCATCCAATGTTGGTCAACCATAATTTTTTCACCAAATGCAATTTAAATACGTTTAACACCCTAACATAAAAAAACTGCTTCTTTGTTCGTTTACGTCTTTTAGTTCGTTATGCCCCTCATATGAATTTTTTGTTATTAAACTTAAAACGTTGCAAGGTAATTCGCTGTAAATAATATATTATTCTCCACAACTGTCGATCAACAAATATCAGTAAATGCCACTAACTGAAATATATTTTGTATTTCCAAATGCTGTTCATGTGATTTTTTAACACAGTAAAAATATTCAAAGCTACTGTAACAGCTGAATAAAACATGTTATACAAACTACGCCATGAAAAAATGATTAACATAAAAAATATATCATAGAAATACAGCTAGAAGGCAAAACATGATACTGGCTTTTGTTTCTTTTAATCAATATGTTGTTGTTTCTTAGAAACATTGTAATGCTCGAAAACCGTTTCCAGATCTTTTGAATTTAAAGACTTATAGTACTTTTTTTTAAACCGTTAAAAAACGCTTTATGCCATTTTGTTTGTTTTCAGCCTGCAGCGTGGACTTCTTTAACTAATATTGTGTAATTCTCTCTTTGTCGTAGAAATGTTAAATGGAAAATAAGAATATTATTTACACTTAGTTTATGTTCTGGAATTTAAAAGATTTGCATTATCTTTACCTCAGTAAGACTATCTTAAGTTTAAAAGTAATTAGCATTTTTATTCACATTTTTCTTTACACATTTCACACTTGGTTGACATTATTTGTCATTTTGTTCTTGTTTCTAGCATTAGGAGTTTCCTGATTTAATGTACGTTTTTATAGAATTGATGATTCTCAGTATATTTGTTTATTTTACGTCAAATTTTGAAATCAGGAAATAATGAAGCCTATTTTATTGAAGCATAACTACTTGAAATTAATATCCGAATTAGTTATTATTAGATATTTCTTTTCGGGGTAAATATTTCTAACGACTACACGTCTGACTTATATTAAAACTACAGATAATGAGAAACGCGTGTGAGAGAGGAAACGTTTGAATAAAACTTAATTCCCAATGTAATGATTACAGAGAGATAATAGCCCTCGTTCAGACAAACATTTTTTTTGTCTATATAAATGTTTACACTAATTAACATCAGTGTATTTGCTTGTTTTTTTATTTCAGTACGATTTGCCTATTCATTAAGATATCTCGTTTTATGGTATAAGAATGTAAACAAAAACAGTATAATGAACAACAATTCATTTACGACAAGGGCGTATCTTTCATGAGAATGAATTGTATACGATCTCCCAATAGGCGCTATATAATGAATAAAGGCTACATGATCGATTGAAGACCTTAAGTTTAATATTTTATAAACACTATTAGCATGCTAGAAACATGAAAAGAGTTTTACCCTACAGTTGCATTAAAATAATTAAGTGATGTGGATAAAATAATAATCGAACTGTTTATAACTTGTTTTTAATTTTATGTCAAATTATACATTTTAATTAAGTAAAACTGTGTCTTAAACAAACATTAACTATTCAAAATCATTTGCCAAGAGTACGATGTCATTATGTGAAGTATATTTATATCAGGAAGTTATTCATGAAAACACTTAGAGTATTGGCCTGGCATGACCAGCTAGTTAAGGCGCTCGTCTCGTCATCGGCGGATCGCAGGTTGGAATCTCAGTCTCACCAAACATGCTCGCCCTTTCAGCCGTGGGGGGCGTTATAATGTGACAGTCAATCCCACTAGTCGTTAGTAAAAGAGTAGCCCATGAGTTGGCGGTGGGTGGTTATGACTAGCTACCTTCCCTCTAGTCTTATACTGCTAAATTAGGGATGGCTAGCGCAGATATCCCTCGTGTAGCTTTGCGCAAAATTCAAAAACAAACATTCTTCACTGTCAAACTCACGACATTAATTTTCCAAAGTTCGTTTTTTGCCATTTTTGTTTCTATTGTTTTTGTTTTTTCAAAATGATCCCTCTTTGTCTACAATTACTGAAACTGTCCTTATGCTTGGGTAAGAGATAAAACAAGCTGCCAAAAAAAAAACTGACAAGAAAAAAGCAAACAGAAGAGAAACCTAGATCTGTATCTCAAGAGGACATCTCCAGCACACGTGAACATCAGTCTTCATTCATTTCAATTTTCTTTCACCTTTTTTTTTAGTTACCATGACCTCTAGGGACTACTATAAAAGGAAAATATTCTTCCCTAGCATAGAGTTCACAATGAAGTTTTTTAATGTTTTATCTCACTGCTTGGGAAGCCTTCTATAACAAAGATATAACTGCCAAACCATTACCTAACAATTTTATTTGGACATCGTGGATACTCATACTGGAAAAAAAAAGTACAAAAACAGAAAAAAGAATCGTTTGAAAAGAGTAAAAGTAAATCAAACCAATGCTGACATTTTTATGCTTCTCTCGGGTTGATGTTTTGTTTATAATGAAAGGACAAAAATATAAAGGATTTTTTTTTACAAAAAAAATAGTTTTCCTTCAAAATTATTTAAAAGTTCTGGGCATTTCTAACATTAGTAAACGTGTTGAATCCAAAGAAAAGTTTATTGTATTCTACTTTTTACTGGCAAACAATCTATAGAATTGAAGAAAAATATTAACGCCATTTTGAATAACAAAATGTATCCACAAATTAAGCTTAGAATTGATTTGAAACCAATATTTCGTATGTGTAATTATTTTAAACTTAAAGACATGATCCCTAGAACGCATTGCTCTTAAGCTAGCTACAAGTTTACATGTCCAAGGAGTAGCCATGGCTATGTGGGCTCTGCAATTCGTTGATTGGGCTCAAGATTCAAAGAGCATGCGCAAAATACATTACATAATCTGTCGGCTATTCTTCGCCACTGTTTGCAAGACTGTGACATTAGAATTGCATTCAACGATTTCAGCATCTTGGGAAGTGCGGTCAATAAAAAGATGCTTCGCATTAAAGAAAGCTTGTGGATATACATTAATATTTGATTCTTCTCAAAGTTGATGGCAATAACGTTTGTCGGATATAAGCTTATTTACAATAAGAAATCGCATATATTAAGGAAAAAACCTCCCAAATTCAGGCGTAATATTTGTTATTCACAGCACTGCACAAAAACAATTAAAAGATAATCGGGATTTGTATTATTAAACTTTTGACAAGACAAAGCCACTAATATTGTTATGTTAGTATTACTTGGTTCGCTAGTATCTATGTTATTGCTAATTTGTGATAAAAGTAAAATAGCATTACAGGATATCATGTTAAATAGGTTGTTGATTTGAGATATGCGTTAATATAAAATGATGATTGATGTAGACTTCTGATATTAATTTCACCTTTTTTTTTGTTTTGTTTATTTATATTTATTAATACATCTAGACAATTCTGGTCACAGTTACTAAAGAGTTTCCCACAAATAAGCTGGTAAAGCTTCGTGGAAACTTCTGTATTTTCATAAGTTTATTTTTTATTGATATGTACATATTGTATGTGACAAAGAGAAAAGTAAAGCATTATATTGTTAGTACTTAAAACCTTATTATTATTTCATAATATAAGAACCATTATCTATATTTATAAAGAAACGTACCAAAATGTTTTTGAAATTTTTATTTAGGAGAAAAGTGTAATTCATCTTAATAACGACTGACATAAGTTCATACAGTGGAACTTGTTAATATCTTCTGAATACGTTAGTAATTTCTCAACTGTTCCTGAAATATTTTCCTTTTATTTCTTAAATGCTTTATTGTGAGTTTCTTAATATTCCGTCCAATAAGGTTCCCTGGTGTGTCAGTGGTAAGTTTACGGAGTTACAACGCCAAAAGCCGGGGATCCATTCACCACGGTGGATGGATCGTAGATACCAAATTCTGTAACTTTTTGCTAAATAAACAACAACAACAGAAACCCTCAGATGAAAGTTTTCTTGCACTACTCCATTCGACGTTAATTATATGAAGTGGATTTAAAAACAAAAGCGGACTTACCACGCTAGAAACTGTGTTTCGATACCTACGGTGGGCAGAGCACAGATAGCCCATTGTGTAGCTTTGTGCTTAATTATAAACCTGATCTAACCTTAAAAAAAATAAATAGCACAAGTTTATTTATACGATTTGCTAGAATTTTTTTTTCAGCACTGTTCTCATTTCACGCAATTTATAAATGCTATTTTTTTCAACAGGCAAAGTGGCATTGGCTATGTTTTTTTTTTTTAAAGGAGAAATAAGGATGATTTATTTTGAAAATGCTCTTTATAAATCTTGCACAGTTTTCTAACACTAAGTCTCTTGTTATGTTTGTTTAGAATTTACAGAAGTGCGTAAAATTTATTACCTGTCTCAGGTGAAATCAGACTAAACATTGTCGTAAAAAATAAAACATTAATAACTCTAGTTACTAATTAAAATGCATATTACTCTAACAAATAACTCCCCCAGTGTGTTAGAGTTAAGTTTGTAGGTTTAGAACGCTAAAATCAGGGGATTCGTTTCCCCTTGGTGCACCAAAACAAAGAAAAACAACCTAATAAAATAGCATGACTAAATATTAAATATCTAAATGTTCATTTCTCACTTATTATCATTAACTTATGATCATATCAAACTACCTTAACAGACTTAGAACTAAATATTAACCCAGTCACTTAGCTAAGTGATTGACTGTCAGTTTTATAACCCTTTTACCATTGACTCACTTCACTTCATAATTGTTTTTTCATTACAAACAAAACATCAACCGGAGAGATGCATAAAAGCATAATACAAAAAATACAATAACAAAGCTCTGTACATTAATCACTGTTTTATATGTACGTTGTCGATATTCCTTTTACCAAATTATTCCAATCCTTTCCACATTGCTAAATATGTTTATCCATCAGAAACCACCCTGGAAAAAAAATGTTCCTTCACTACAAGGAAAGCACATTATTAGCCTTTAAATATAAGCATCGTTAATCAAACGTTCAAGCTCAAAAGAGTCAACAAAAAAAGTATTTTTAATTTTATTTTTTTCATAATTTCCCACTGAACATACTCCAAATAAGTTATGTTACAGTTTTCGTACCTCACAACTTAAAGTTGCTTAACATTAGAAGAACTCGTAGACAGATCTCATTAACTCGCTCTCATTTTTAAGATATCGGATTTTGAATATTTTTGTTTATTACATTTTTTTGTGGCAAATTTAACATTCTTCTTGCAACCGATACTAGGATTAATCATTTACGAAAAACATCATTTTCAAAACTATCACGACTACACGTTAATTTTAAGTAATTATTTGAATAAGGTTTTGTAAATTTTGTAATTTTAAAGAAATAGTATAAAAAGTTTATCATGGCGGTAACCATTAATTTTACCTATCACTTTGTAACAGCTCCTTACACAGTAGATCCTGGCGTAATAATTTTAGTTAAATTACTATCGGTTAATAACTTAAGTTGTTGTATAAGAGATATTAAGGTAAAAACTAATTATCACAGTAATAAGAAGACTTTACCAATGGAATATCAACAATTATATTAATGAACTATTTTCATTACTGTGATCATTTTCTCATCTCAATTTTCCTTCTATTAAGGTCGTTTAGAAATTAATGTCGCGTTTGGGAACACTTTCATTAAACATCCCCAAAAAACGAACATCACGTATAATAGTAAAACGAACCGTCTAAACGGCACGTTAGTATAGCCTATATATTGTGTAAAGTTTAGTATACTCTAATCTCTTATAGTGATGGCACACGACGAGACACGTTCAAGAAGTCTATAGAAATGTTTTGAACGTCCGTAAGTATCAACGATGGTTCAGTAAACAGGTGACTTTAGCCTTAAAAATTGTGATGGCAGGGGCTAACATGTTGGAATTGATATTGATGCTCTAAAGGCGCTTTTTGAGTCTAACCCAAGGCAACACACTCGTGAAATGGCCCT
>NW_013665675.1:196790-210300 GCF_000517525.1 Limulus polyphemus | reverse complement strand
GACCACTCAGTGTATAGTATGCTCTATAACTGTTTTTTTTATTGCATTAGTTTTATCATACTAAACATAGGAGTTAAGTTTTACAGATAATAGAACCAATTTTGCTACTCATTTATTTCTTTGTTGTTATGCACTTAGACAGTCGTTTTTTGCTATTACAATCTATATCGGCCAACTGCTACCAATTTGCAGCTAAATGGTAGCATGGGTTGTAACCATTAATCTCTGACGTTAAGCCGATCTAATGTTACGCTAATAAATGCGCTTTCATTAGTAGCCAAGCAATATACCACACATTTAAAGCTGTCATATTTTGGGGTGATTATTTGCTTACTTGCGTAATGGTTGCCTAACAGAATATTATAATTTCGCAGGATACAAGTAGCCAATGTCCGTCTTGTTTTTCAAAAGCTCAGTTTAAATAGATAGATTATAATGATGAGAATTGACTTTAAATTGTAACTATCAGCTCTATATTAGCAGGCAATGTCATGCTTAATTCAATCAATAGTCTCTTTGATCACAAGAATGCTGCCTGAAACACTCAATTGCTCAGAAATAATGATAACTGGCTAACTTCCTTTGTTCATATATATATATATATATATTATAGAAATATGAACCGTAAATGAGCAAATGAGTATATAACATTACAAACATTCCATAAATTATTGTAAATCATTAAAAGTTATCCACATATTTCTTGAATGAAAACGTTATTTTGATATTTTACTTAAATATCACAATGTTTTGTTTTTTGACGAGATAATTAAAGTCATCAATTAGAAGTCCTCCCCCCGGTAAAGTAACGACTGTCAGTTTGATTAGTTTAATGTGGTACAAAGACAGTAAAGTTACGACTGTCAGTTGATTAGTTTAATGTGGTATAAAGACGGTAAAGTTACGACTGTCAGTTTCATTAGTTTAATGTGGTACAAAGACAGTAACTATTATTAATCTGTACCTATGAAAAACTTCCAGAGTTTGTCCTACTAATTTTACAGCTCACTTTTTTTCTATCTAATGATCCCATATAGGAACATGACGTATTTTGGCTATCAGGCGTAATTTTTTAAAGTTTGGGATTTCTTACTGATATCATTTTAATAACCTAGGATTAATAGTTCATGAATAGCTTAATTTTTGTAAAAGTTATGATTCTACAAAATGTCGAAATGTTCGGTTCACCAACTTGCCGACTAACATCCGTTTTATGATTTAAACCATAACACTATTTTATGTATTTATACACAAAATAATATTTATCAGTTTATAAAAAGGCAGTTAGTATACTTTTTATTAATGTGCATAACACAGACAGCAAGCTATATTGGGTAATAAAAAAACTAACGTAAATTTCCCATTATATGGGAACATGTAGATATCTTCGGCCATATTGATCGGTTGAGTGTACAAATTTACATATATATGATATTTGGGTACAAATATTAAAAGTATGTCAAAATAGGCATGGTTGTTCAAAAGAAGCTTAGGGCGGTAAGAAAAGTTAAGGGCAACAATTTATGTCCACAAAAGGTGGAAATTAAAATGGTGTTGGTGCGATTAAGCACAGTCCTCGTAATTCTGATTAAAAGTAAAAAAAGAAAAATGTTAATACTTTACTCTCCCTAAGCTAATCAATTATCGATAAAAATGATGTTAATGATGACAAATACAATGGTTTATCTTACACCATCTAATATGAACTTGAATTTTTTTAAAAAAGAAAGAATATTTCCACAAATATCGACCCAAACAGTTTTCCTTTGCCCCCCCCCCACTGCCACAGCGGTGTGTCTGCGGACTTACAACGCTAGAATCCGGATTTCGATACCCGTGGTGGGCAGAGCACAGATAGCCCATTGTGTAGCGTTGTGCTTAATTACAAACAAATATTTTTCCTTTAAAAACATATCTCTAGTAATTCTAATTACTAATTAACTAAAGCGATCTTAGCTTTATACACCGTTCTGTGTTGTATAATAACATTATTACTACAAGTGCCTATATCCAGGAACGGCAACAAATCTTATATATAAAGTTATTATCATTATAAACTATTGCAATCGCCTCCCCAAGTCCAAGTTAATGGCTGGTTTAGCATGTAAATTAGTTATCTTGTGGCCAAGTATTGACCGATAATTTATTTTAACTAATTCAGCACCAAACGTTGGTTTGCAGTAAATTCATTTTGTTATCTATGAAGTAAATAATATATAAACATATATATATATATATATATATATAGCGAAATAAATAAATACGTAGCTTTTGATAATAAAGCCGAAAGACGATTTATAAAAATAAAAATATTTCTTTAATAATTCCACAAATACATTATCTTGTATGCAACCTAAATAATTGATTATAATAAAGTGCTCCACTGGGTACCGATCAATTCTTATATGTAAGATTTGAAAGACCTGCTTGGATTAGTCTTATCAGTTTGCAACTATATATATTCCAATGTAGCTGAAATACGTTTAATAAAAGAGTAAAATCTATCGACATCAAATAAATGAAGAAATCAACAATATATAAGTTTGTTCATTTCCTAATGCATCACATTCCTTTCTTTCATGCTATACATACAAGAAGAACTGGAACATTGTTTACAGAAAACGTGCATGATAATCTCTAAGAAAACATGCGTGATTGATGAATTCTATATATATTTAGTGCCTATTTTATAGCTATTTATTGATTTATTTTTGGCTTTATATTTTTACTTCCATTACTAAGAGCTTTATGAAGCACGTCTTTTCTCAATGGTTTATTTCAAAGAAACCAAAAGCTATTTGGAGGCTTTCATGTCCACAAATCTAACGAATCTACTACTGTAGTCTAGCCTCGATCATTACGTAACTACTTTGCCATGCTTTCTTCATTACGTCACGAGAACCATGACTCGTTTGGGCAGAGAGATTCTATGTTTCAGGAACGTGACTTGTCAAACTATATTGTAGGCTTCAGATTGAACTATGTTGTGTTACCAAAGGAATTGTCTATTAGAATTTCTGAAATCAGATTTTGCTCTATTAGAACAGAATTTTAAGGTATCGCCGAAACGTCTTTTCCCTTTGAGCTTTATTTACAGCTGAATGACATATTACTTACCTTAATGGATGTGTATGGTAATCTGTTTTGAAAAATTACAAAATCACTAGAATTTAGATTATAAAAAATGTTCTGTTATAACACTAGGAAATAACGATAAAATAAGATATGTTTTGAAATTGATATAATTTGAATATGTCAAAAACTATTTCGATGTCCTTTGTTTATTTACAAAATATTAATTATGTGGAACACAATTAGTTTTAATGCATAAAAATTTCAACTGAATTTTTGTACTTTAAAAACAGGCGATAAAGTTAGTCAAACTACAAGATATATACTTGTTTATCATGTTCACAAAATACATTACTTATCCAAGCTAGATTATTGAAGTATTTAGCCTAATTAGATCTTATATACGACTGTTAATTTAAACATTTTTAAGATTTTGATGAATAAAACGCCAAATGTTGTAGGTTTGTAAGTTATTCTTAATATCACTCAAAATCTACTCATCTGTATAATTCTAACAATTCCTTGTCCTTGCATATTCTGTTTCCGCTGTCTTAAAATTGTTTCACATGATATTTCAGCTCTTTTTAGAGACGTTGGCATGGCCTGGTGGTTAACGCGCCCGACTCGAAGTCTACGGCTCTCGGGGTCGAAACCTGTCGCAGAACATACTTACCCTTTCAGCCGTGAGAACGTGACAATGAGGTTGAAATACTACTTCTTCTTCTTCTTGAAAAACCCTAAGGGACTGACTAAAAAAATGTAGTGTTAAATAAATAGTAGGCCTAATACTAGTTTCTTAAGATAAGTATAACTGATTATAATCGTGCTTCGCTAGCTTGGAAAAGGCATTCATGTCATAACAGGTGTTGTTTTGATAAATGGTTTACATAAACAATGTTCCGATCACTACTGTTTTTGTTGTGTACCAGCCGGCCTGATGAGCTATGTATTGAGCGAAACGTATCGTCAGTAATGGATATGGCTGACGTAGTGTGGTGGAAATAGTATTATACAATCTTCTCTTATCAAGAAACTATAAGGACTGAATGAGGAATGCAATGTTAAAAAATATAACAGGCTTAATACTAATGTCTTTTGACAAGTATTATTAATTATAATCATGCTTTGCCACCTTAGAAAGGCGTTCACACCATAACATACATTTTCTAAAATGATTATATAACAAAATAGTATATACAGACAGGATTAATCTAAGTCATACGTATTCTTATTGAAATTTATGGTTACTTGCTAAATTACATATAATGATTTGATTATACAAAATCCATTTAATCAAGAACGACTTTTTTTACGCAATAATATTGACTAAGACAATAATTTAGTTCCAGCCAGAGAAACTAAAACTTTAATCTTAAAAGTTCTACCTTTTCTCACTTACATTCATTCAAACTAAGTACCAAGCTTTTAACTCAAGTCGATTAGAACACCAAAATTAATTTAGTCAAATATCATTGGAATTAGTGCATCATTTTGTAAGTAAGCAAATAGAAAAGCGATTAGAAATGTAACGATCATTTCTTCGAATGGTTTTCAGATCCAATTTCAGCTAATTAACACCTCTGCAACCTCTAATGTTCTTGAGTATAGAAATATCAGTTTATTCGTTTTGTCCTTCTTGTAGGATCAGGCGTGTTCTAGTGTTGAAGATTGAATGGGAAGGTTCAAGTTTTGAATATCGATTTTCCACTGAAAATGTTACGCGCTTTCAGCTGAGAAAGCCTTATAACAGTAACAATCAATATTGCTATTCTGTTAAAAGTAACCGTGTAGGCAAGTAGGTGCTCCTGACCGGTTAGCAGTTCTAATTTAGAAGTGGCTAAGCCTGAATCTTAAACTTTCTGACCTGGCTGTTTAATCTATGTGTTACATAAGGAGCCGTTAATGTCGCCAAAACGAAATAACATCAGGCCTCTGATGGCTTGAAAAATTTTGCCCCTAAAAGTTTGATTTCTATCTTTGCAGTGAACATAGAGCAGGTAGCCCTTTGTACAGTATTGCACTTAACAACAAATAAATAAACAATAATGCTAGCATGCTAGTTAATCAAAAACTACCAATTCAACGTAAAATGGCTATGTTAGCTATACCTAAGGTATACCTATGTTAGCTATACCTAAGGTATACCTATGTTAGCTATACCTAAGAAGTAGTTACCCATAATCAAAAATATATTGCCCCAGTGGCACAGCGGTATGTCTGCGGACTTACAACGCTAGAATCCGAGTTTCGATACCCGTGGTAAGCAGAGCTCAGATAGCCCATTGTGTAGCTTTGTGCTTAATTACAAACAAACACAGACATCAAAGACGATTTCCGACGTCACGCACTCATCGTGTCACGTTAAGCTCCCTCCAGCGAACAATGCAAACCTCTAAATTAAAACATTAAAAGCATATCCTACAACAGGACAATATGAAAATATCTTTGTGAAACTATTAGATTCTTTATTGCGCTTTATTTGGTTTAACAGACTAAGTTGGCTCATAGCAAATCATATTTACAAGTTTTTAATAAAATAAGAAATATGACCAAAAGCTTTAAAATAAAAACAACAGCGTTTCCAATATTCAACTATTTCTTTCGAGCACGAATTTTTGTTTTTGATAATACGTAACACTGGCTTTTTAGGCAATTAATGGTCATTTGTTCTCCTTTCTCTGTTTTGTTTTTCATGCTCTAGACTCTTGCATGTGGCCCGGCATGGCGAGGTGGTTAGGGCACTCGACTCGCGGGTTCGAATTACCGTTACACCAAACATGCTCGACCTTTCAGCCGTGGGGGCGTTATAATGTGACGGTCAATAACACTATTCGTTAGTAAAAATGTAGCCCAAGAGTTGGCGGTGGGTGGTGATGACTAGCTGCCATCCCTCTATCCTTCACTTCTAAATTAGGGACGGGTAGTGCAAATAGCCCTCGTGTAGCTTTGCGCGAAATTCAAAAACAAACAAACAATCTTGCATGAGTGGTAGCGATATAATCAAAGAAAGTTGAAACATAAGTTATATGATTTATACAACTCGTATTTCATCCAAAATTTATATTCGTATTACTTCCACACACACACAATAAACTTACAAGGGAGAATGAAGGTGTTGTAATGTCACTTTTTATACACACAACAAAAATTGCAGGAAGTGTTGTTGTGTCACTTCTGTTTCTAGCTACTTGAGCACAAATTAAACACAAATAGTTGCCAATTATGAGCGATTTAAATACAATCATTGGTATCTGGGTTGACTAGAATTGGTTATTTAATATCCAGGTTTACAGAATTTCGGGTACATTTTTAAAGATTTTTTAAATGTATACATTAGTATTCTTTGGTTACCAATATATCAAGCATGAAAGTTCCATTTGCAACTTTCCTTAACAAAGTTTGATATATTATATATACTCGAACCAGTATTAATTCGGTTGCTGTTAGCTTATCAAGTAAGTTTCAATGAATAGATATTTGTACTATCGATCAAATAAACAAAATCAACATTCAAAAAATCTTTTTAAAAAGGTTTGTACCTATCTAAATATTGAGAATTAATGAGTATAGTCAAACTTGTTTAGCAGTTACTGGAGAGTTTTATTTAGCATATTCGTTTAAACCTTCAAAAATGTTGACATTTATTCCATAAATCACGGATATCAAATGAGTACTGAAATTACTAGAATACATATATAATTTATTGTTTTTCGATACAGATATGGTTGTTTCCATCATCTCCCGTAATGAATTTTGTTACTCAACCAGCAGAAACTTTGATTCATTCCAAGCTTTATTGCTATTGAAATATTCCTGCATAAGAAATAACTCATCAAGATATGAATATCATTTGATGATAATAATTCATATGTAATCTAAATGTATTTTGCATTAGATAATAGCTTTACGCCTTTTAATCACTTCAATGACTTAAGTATTAGTAGTAGGATTAAACAGCAAAAATATTATGTATACATACCACGATTGAAAACATGACAATTTCAACATCCCAAATTCTGTTAAATGGTACATCAAACGTGATGTAATTATATTTACCCTTTTAAATCACTTCAATGACAAATCTTAGTAGTACGGTTAAACAGCAAAAGTATTTTATATACCTATATATACATGAGCGGTTGATACAGTTAGAATGTAAGTTCAACGTTAGAATTTGTTAAACACTGTTAGGGTATTCTTCGAGTACTCCAAAAGTGATGAGTTTCTTTCATAATAATAATTCATTTGTAGTTACTGGGAAGTATGATTGTTTTAAATTTTCTTTATAAGCAACAAAATAAATAGCTATTATTTACCATGGTAACATAAGGATGCCGAATGTTTTGATTAACATCAATATTCTCTATAAGTAATGAAATTCTAAACAACCTTAGCACCAGCTACCTACACTTCAGTTTTTGCGCTGTATACAGCATTTTCGACCAAATTTCATAACGTTCGTGACATTGTCTCAGAGGCTAATTTCCTTGCTGACTTAAACAAGCGTTTAATATCACAGATATCTTTGCTAATAAAATTATCAACAAGAGTGAACTCTCTCTTTTACTTACAAGTACATTTTATTTAACAGAAAATATACTTTAACATATGTTACAGATTACAGCAGCTAGGTCAACTTGTCTGAGGTTTATTAGTTATTTACCTGCTACTCTTTGAGAAGCATAACACGGCAGTTCCTCTTTTCACACATGCTACAGTACATATCTTGTGCTTTAATGTCTATAGTGTCCTTAATGCTCCACTTGAGATCACAGAGTAAACGCCGTCTACACATACAGACAAAACATTAAAAGAAGTCATAAGAAAAGGAGTCCACAGGGGTTAATTTGGATGAGTTTGCGATACAAAGAAAATATATGCCGCCTCCACTCTATGAAGCCTAGATTGTCTTATCCTGGAAATCACGAATCACAAGATGTCAATGTGGTGAAAGAAAACACACCTTTGTTTCGAGATGTTATATGTAAGTGCCTTAGAGTGAGCACGTTTCTTAAAAAGGCTTTAATACTAAAGTTAGATACTCTCCAGTATCTCTCAGTGTGTTTATTGTGCATTTGATGTAGTGAAATTTCCCTTGTTCAGAATATTTTTTTTACACTTCTCACGAATGCCTAGGAGAAAAACTTCTTAGAAACACGTTGTCTTTGTCCAATAACTAAAAGAATTTTGGTTGTTTCAGCTTTTATACACCGACAAAGTTACATTTGTCAAGTGATTTCCTCGCGATTTTCATACAAATTATCATACTTTAAAACTCTTATCATATTCATATGATAAACCGAGCTCCTCAGGTTTGGAAGTACCTTTTTATCTGAAGTATTTCATTTGTTTCTAGACCACTTCAGTATTAGACGCAAATATTAAAGAAGTTTCGCTGCAGAGCCAATGGCTAAAATGTATAACTGGTCCAAGCATCATAGCAGGAAAAATTAAAATGTTCTATAAAGCGTAATAAAGTGGATGATCACGTTCGCCTTTACTTTTTTTCCATAAGGATTTATGTGAACGTAAATATCACTAAAATTACTTTAGTTAAGCATCTGATAACCACGATCTAACAGTAGTAGCTAATCGGACACGCTTATGCCTTGGTGAACTGATCGTTAAGGAAGTTCTAATACAATAACTTAGCACGTTTGATGTAACTTATCAGATACCTACCAAATATGTCTGCTTACCAAGTTGAAATACCATATAGTGCCAAATATAGTATATGCAAATGAGATTAAAAGTAGTGTATGAAAGAAATGAATATACAGTATTATGTATGATTTAAATAATGGCCTGTGGATTAGGGCACTTGATTTACAACTTGCGGGTATCGGAAATGAAACCCGTCGTCGTAAAATCTCTCTCTTTCAACCGTGTGGAAAGTAATAATGTGAAGGTTAGTACCATTATTCGTTGGTAAAGACTAGCCCAAGAGTTGGCGATGGGTGGTGTTGATCAGCTTTTCCCTCGATACTTTATAACTTCAAGCAGATAACATTGCAGTAGCTTTGCGCAAAATTCAACAAACACACAAAGTATCGGTATTGACAATGTAAATACATAATGGTCATACAATAAGTTTTTTTTTCAATTAATGTCCTACTTTCAATACTATATCTTCCATCATTTATCGTGTTCAAACTTATTATCATTAGTACACACTATTATGAATAGTCCGACACTGTGATTTTTGATTGTAACAAGCTTCTGTGAAGAATGGAAAGATCAATGTTAAGCCACAAACACCCCATTGGATCAGAATGATTAACTGGTGTGGGGTAGAATGGGATTTGCCTTAACTTCAGTTCGCATGAAAACAGTTGTCGATTTCTAGGTATGGCTAGAAGCTTGATAACTTTTGGTTTGTGAGTCTTTGTCAACTTGCTTATTATTTTATAAACGATACCAGAAGATATGCCCAGCTTCATTCCAAAGTATTTTTAAATTAGAAGATTCTCTTTCGTAACAAGTGTATTCATTTCGCGAATGAGGGTTTGCTCTGGAGTAGCTTGTGGTGTGTTTTGGGAACTCGTAAATGTCGTAAACGCTCTACACTGAAAGATTTCTAAATTTTAATTGCGAATGTTGGAAGCTTTCTTTTTCGAAATATTGTCTCCTTTGGCCCTAAATTGTTTAACACTTTACTAATACCATTACCTTCTGTCGGGAAGGCATTTCATAGTCTCATGGCCACGAAATCACCACAAACCAAATGTACAGATGATAAACATGTTTCCCGTCACGTTTTGTATCTGCGCCATCCAGCCACTGCATTAGAGTAAGTGAACCATTCTTATAAAGCGTGAATAACACTCTTTACAATATTCTGCCATATCTAGAAGACGAAGTAGTCTAATCATCTACGTATTTAAACTGAAATAATGGCCAGGTGGTTAGGGCGCTCGACTCGCAAGCTGTGGGTCGCGGGTTCGAATCCCTGTCCCACCAAGCATGCTCTCTCTTTCAGCCGCGGGGTCGTTATAATGTGACGGTCAATCCCTCTATTCGCTGGTAAAAGATTAGCCCAACAGTTGGCGATGGATTGTGATGACTAGTTGCCTTCCCTCTAGTCATACATAGCTAAATTAGGGACGGCTAGCGCAGATAGCCCTCGTGTAGCTTTGCTCGAAATACAAGACAAACAAACTTAAACTGAAATAGCCTTATATTACAAGAATTATACTGCTTTTGTTACACTCCATTTCTTTGAAAATTTAGCATTAATACATCTTATCTTTTACTTAATGTTTCTTCATTTTAATTTGAAAGATTCCTTTTCGTCGTAAAAATTAAGAAGTCATTGTTATTTTCAGCTGTAGCATTTTCGTTTAAACGTACAGAATATTAATCCTAAATAAAGTTTATGATCGGACACATAAAATACCCTAAGTAATGTTGAGGACATCTGCAGTTGTTGTACAATTAGAAGTCGAGAAGTATCATCTTGATAGCAATAACTACGTCTCGTATCCCCTGGGTCCATTTACACAGAGCGTGGCGATGTTTTCCCTACTTTACTGAAGTCTTACTGCGCTTCTTATTGAATCATTCCACGAACACTTCACATTTTTAACTTCCAAAATGTTATAGAAGATAGTTTAGTGTATTGTTCATAAACAATTAGAATTTCTGCTTTATTTCAGTGTATTCTAAGATTAGCTTATTTCATACTTGAAACTTAAACATATGTTTACTTCAAAGTCAACAAACTAAAGCAAATACCTATGTTTATCAATACCATTTACTGACTATTTTGTTACATATTTCTTTATGGAATTTACTTTTCAAGTCATACTGAAACAAAACTACCCACTTATGTCCTCCGATACGTCGCTAGAGATTGAGCACTTATTCACTTAATTCCAAACGTTATTTTTGAGATATTTTATAAATATATAAACCACAAAACATGGTTTCACTTTACTAACATGCATTAATTATTTTCTCTAGTAATATCTATTAAATACATAAAATCAGTCTTAACGTTGCACAAGTGCTATAAGCTAAGGTTCACTTAAAATCAGTCTTAACGTTGCACAAGTGCTATAAGCTAAGGTTGACTTAAATAAGTCTTAACGTTGCACAAGTGCTATAAGCTAAGGTTCACTTAAAATCAGTCTTAACGTTGCACAAGTGCTATAAGTTAAGGTTGACTTAAATAAGTCTTAACGTTGCACAAGTGCTACAAGCTAAGGTTCACTTAAAATCAGTCTTAACGTTGCACAAGTGCTATAAGCTAAGGTTGATTTAAAATAAGTCTTAACGTTGCATAAGTGCTATAAGATAAGGTTCAACTGAGAAACTTATATTAGTTAGTTGTATTAAAGTGAAACTTCTGTGGAAGCGCCCTTTGCATTATTTTTTTCCTAATTTCACATATTTAATAATTATATGTAGGAGGTCACCTTCCAAGAATAATTTGTATCGGATTGTATTATTTCATGGTATTACAATGAAATCTAATCTGTTGATTTAGTAAACCTAGATAAATATATGCTTCTTCATTAAGTATATCTACAATGTGTCACTTGGATAAATATATGCTTCTTCATTAAGTATATCTACAATGTGTCACTTGGATAAATATATGCTTCTTCATTAAGTATATCTACAATGTGTCACTTGTTTTAAGTTTCAATCAGAATTATTGAGATCGTAAAAAGTATTCTTGCTAAAAAAAGTGTATTTGTTTTAGAATTTCGCGCAAAGCTACAAAAGAGCTATCTGCGCATAGTCAGCCCTAAGTTTGAACTGATCAACTGAATAAAATGCAGCTAGTCAACAATTCTTACCATCAAACGTAGAGCTCTTCACTGATGGAGTAGTGGGATTTAACCAACACTTTTATAGCGCACTCGCGGAACAAAGTGCGGAGCACGTTTTTGCGGCAACGGTTTGAGAATCATCGTTTCTTGGCTCCATAATCCGGGCACTCTAGTCACTAAATCACATCGGCCTGCAAAAAAAAAAAAAAAGTGCTCTTTGTAACCCAACCGAACGTTTTATTCATGATCAACGTAGTCTTATCATATTGGAGCGTAAAGAGTTATTATGAACATTAAGAGTCCATATCTTATGTGTTTTTATGCTTATTCTCTCGCAAAAAATCGTTTATAAAAGCCGAGCAAAATATGAATCATTTTCCACTTGCCCCCAGTGGCACAGCGGTATGCCTGCGGACTTACAACGCTAGAAACCGGGTTTCGACACCCGTGGTGGGCTGAGCACAGATAGCCCATTGTGTAGCTTTGTGCTTAATTACAAACAAACAACCAATTTCCCACTGTAATAATTTTCGAAACTGTTATTTTCTCCCTTCATATCTTGGAATTCGTGGGGATTGCACAACGGCCTGCATGAACCTTATTCAATACTTGGCTGTATCGAATAACCATAATCAGGGTTCGAAAAGTAGGCATAAAAGCAGTAGTAGCGGGGAAATTCAAATGGCTACAGCACTCGATCCTTTCGCTCGATTGGTTATCCATTTAATCTCGATCTTTGGGATGAGGAGGGAAGTGGATCCTTTAAGATATATCGAACCTGGTTCAGTCATCTCCTCCCAATTTGTGACGCCAAGTTACCAGACAAACAGACAAAAGGACAACCTTGCTTTATATATATATATATTTCTTTACCAGTTACCAAAGTATACAGTGCACTAACATGTAAGAAATGGGATTTTGTATAGTAAAAATTATTAATATCCTTTTAAGGCACACAATTACTACCATTATTAATAGGTTTTGTCAATACATTGAGCACCCCAGTGGCACAGCGGTATGTCTGCGGACTAACAACGCTAGAATCCGGGTTTCGATACCCGTGGTTGGCAGAGCACAGATAGCCCATTGTGTAGCTTTGTGCTTAATTACAAACAAACAAACAATACATTGAATGGAAACGGTTATTCATACCAATATTTACCTTTCAAACCTATGTTTTTTTTAGTAATAATATATTCAAACGAACTTTATCGCCATCACACACCCAATAAACTCTTCCAGGTAAAGATAAACTGAACTGATTAAAGTTCATTAAACAATGGTGAGTGTTCTTTCTCAGCTGAGACAAGATTAACCACTTATTTCCTTTAATTACTGAAATTATTAGATTTGTGGTCAAATACACACTTGACATTATACATAAAATCATAAATTTAGCCTTGGTTGATTCTAAGCTCTTCAGCACGTTTCAAGTTGAATTCTGCTAGGCTTTCAAAGGTAATAGATCTTCGTTAAATTGTGTACGTGCTTAAAAGCTACATTTGTTAATAGGCATAGTTTCGAAACTGAAGTTAATAATTACAAGTACAGATACATGTTTATAACTTAATTACTTGTAAAATTAAGTGGTTCAACGTATTTGTTATTGTTTGTTTGTTATGGATTTCGCGCAAAGCTACACGAGGGCTATCTGCGCTAGC
>NW_013665675.1:147858-195979 GCF_000517525.1 Limulus polyphemus | reverse complement strand
ATGTTTGGTGGGACGGGGATTCGAACCCGCGACTCTCAGATTGCGAGTCGAGCGCCCTAACCACCTAGCCATGCCGGGCGTGTTTGTTATTAAGTATAAAGTAATACAATGGGCAATCTGTGCTCTGCCCACCACGGGCATCGGAAACCGATTTTTAGCATTATAACCCTGAGTCACCGGCAGGTATGAGGGGCAAGTAATTGGACACCTTATCCTTATATTACACAGCTTAACTGTCAACGTTTCCTCAGGAATGATTTATTATATTTTGTAATTACATTTGATTTATTCAGCAACGTATCAATTTAAATAGTTTACGTATAACGAAGTGTCTTCTATAGTGTATTAAAATTTTATGCTTTGTAGTTTCATCTCTTCCACTCAATCTCCTTCAAATAATATACTCGTAACGATAACTTGGAGCATTTATTTGTCAAACATAAGCTTTAAATACCACATTATAATTTCCTGCGACTGAATCGTGCTGGTTATTTGTCTAGCGTTTCTTTCTAAAGATAAATTAGTCCTTTTTTTCTGTGATATCTCTCTTTTTTTTTTTCAGGCACACATACCTTGAAATGTTATATAATTTAGCTATTTAACTGCATTTAATTCGGAAGGTAATTGGCTTTAAATTGTTGTAAATTTTAATTATTAAGCTTTAGAGAGTTCATTAGTTTCATAACATTTCAATGTGAAAAAAAACAGCTTTCGAATTTTGATTTTTTATAAGCAATGTTCGTTCATTAAAGATACTTTCTTTCACTTCAGCTAACCCTAAGATTCAAGAAATAAATAGTTCTGAATATTCTAACCCTATTAGGGTGAAATCCTGGAGTAAGAAATCTTTCATAATTCTTATTGTCGTTAATCTGCATATTTTTACCACTTCCTCTCTTGTATAAAGCATAAATAAAAAATTGCAATTGGAAATAGTAATATTAAATTCAGAAAACCTATTGTGACGGGATTTATATCATTAAAGTTCTGTGGAACATAATTACTTTTTTAGATAAAAATTTAACATAAAACTCTACGGGGAAGCATCACCGCAATCTCATTTGTACAATATCATAGTGTCTTAGTAACCACATTTGTACAATATCGTAGTATCTTAGTAACCACATTTGTACAATATCGTAGTGTCTTACTAAATTTAAATTATATTAACACCATTCGTCTCTCAATACCCTGCTCATACTTACAAGTACACCGACAAACTTCTCAAATAATAAGTTATATATTGAAATCAGATAAGTAAAGATACAGAACATATTTCAAACTATAAAAAGGGAAACATTTTGTGGCTAAATTTTTCTTCAGCTAAATGAACAATAGACCTGAAATAATAGTATGTTCAATGAGCCCATACATTTTCTAAAAACAGTTAGTGGATCAGTTTTTATGAAGAATATACTGCTAAAGAAGTAATAAATAGCATGGCTCCCTCGCCTCTAAGAATTGATTCTCATTGTGTATCAGCAGGACATAGCTGTGGTCAGTCGACGGATGGCGTTAGGAGTATTCGGTTCTTCTTTCAATCGGCAAATCAACAAGCTATATGTTTAAGGTAGTCCACCAGAAGCTTAATAGTATCATACTAAGTATACCATGTGCCAGGACAAAGTCTGGTCCGACTTATCCTGCGAAAATCACATAATTCGGCTCAATGCATCTTTGAGTCCCCCCCCCCCTCTACAATGGCACAGCGGAATGTCTGCGGACATACAACGCTAGAAAGAGGTTTCAATACCCATGGTGGGAACAGCTTAGATAGGCCATTGTGTAGCTTTGTGCTTAACTACAAACAAACTCAAGCGTTGCAACTACCAATGTTTACAAGCATTAATTTAACATTGCACAGTATTAAAAAAAAAATAGGACTACCATTAAAATCAAAGTCCCCATGCGCTATCATTTATCAAAACAGTAAAAGAATTATGGTTTAACTACTCAAATAAAAGTTTCATCAAATGGTTATATTTCATGTCTCTATAATTCTCGTAATCTGTACGCTTACTTGTAAAAAGTAAAAAAAATTAATATTCAAGTCAGAATTTAGTCTCCGTAATAACTTTTGTACTGAACTTCTTAGTCTCTAGTCCCTATTCATTCAGGTCAGAATTTAGTCTCCGTAATACATGTTGTATTGAACTTCTTAGTCTCTAGTCCCTATTCATTCAGGTCAGAATTTAGTCTCCGTAATACATTTTGTACTGAATTTCTTAGTCTCTAGTCCCTATTCATTCAGGTCAGAATTTAGTCTCCGTAATACATTTTGTACTGAATTTCTTAGTCTCTAGTCCCTATTCATTCAGGTCAGAATTTAGTCTCCGTAATACATTTTGTGCTGAACTTCTACCGAGAGTGGGCGCTGGCAACTCTTACCTATAAGGAAATCAATACACCTGAGATAATCACACACTAAGCAATGTTCCGAGAAAATATATATTTAATTCCGACATAGAGTGCAATAGTACTCTTCATTTTGATAGAGACGTCTATAACAGTCTTATATCTGAAAATAAAATATTTTAAGCTAGAATGATCGGTTACCAAAGCCTAAACATAATCATATAAAGTTCATCATATATAGATGTTCATGTTTGTTTGTTTGTTTGTTTGCTGCTTTCTTCGGTAAATATCCCAAATCTATCTCAGTTAACTTCATTCCACCACAGAATGGTTGTCATTCTTCTACTAAAACTCACAATTAAACTAACGAAACTTTTCCAGACAAACAAAATCACCACCACTTTTAAATCCCGAAATAGATCGTTTGCACAACAGTGTAAAAAACTGAACAATCAGTTAGTTGAAAAATTAACTAAATACCTTTGAGATAGCCATTCAAAAGCCATAAACAAATCTTGGTTCTTGAATTACAACCATCTTGACCATTCTATCACTGATGTGGATTTTTTAAGTATTGAAAATGGATTTAGAACTAAAGTAGATAAAGAAAGCGTAGAAAGTTCATAGCTTATTAGAATGCTACTTTTCTCTAAGCGATACACTTGATGTTAGAATCAGTAATCTTGATCTTTAATAATTTATCTGTCAGGTGAAAATTTGCTTTATTTATTCCCACATGAAGGATGTTTCTTTCTATTTTATCTATTAATTTTTAGTTTATTGTTTTTGCTTTCATCTTTTTTATTATAAGTTTATTACTAAAAGTTGTCTATAATATTATTTTGTATTTCGACGTCATTACAATTAATTATGTCATTTTTAATTTTTAGTCATATTGTTTTATCTTACGTTATTCCTAGACCGTTTAGCTTTCTTTCTTCTTGTAAAATATTCTTTTTTCAAGTAAATTTCTTGTTCTTCCCTCTCCCAATTCCTTTACTAATTATTATGTTTCTCACACTCGTCTTACTCACACCAGAAAGTAAACTCAAATACTTTTGAGTTGTTGTGCTAGGCTGCTATAAATACTCATAACGTTAGTTACTTAAATTCAATTCACAACTTCTATATTACTAATCTAGCCAGGTTTTTTGTCGTGTAACTTATATATATTTATAATATGCGATTTCTTAGTTTCACTAATGTAAAAATATTAATATGGCTGTAAATAGATAATAAGGTGTTCAAAGGTGTTTGTAATTATATTACTGAAAAACGTAGTTGGCATTTACTTGTTTCATTATATAAACATAGGATTTAACAAATGATGTACGGTTCTACTTTTGTCAATATCTAAGATTTGGATGCTTTAAACATCCATCGAGAACTTCGAATGTTAAATAATTATTATTTTCCAAAAGTATGCTGAGTCTTTCAATCGACTGAAAATTTATATTCAGGTATTTGAAAAATCGATTTTTGAATTATTTTTTATCAGTTTTCAGAAAATCTTATCTGTAAGTATTTTCAGTTTGGCGAAGTTAAAACTTTTCTTAAACATCTTATGTACAAGGCAAGATATAGTTTGATGAAATGAAATGTCGATTTCAATCAATTGAAAATTTATATTCAGGTATTTGTAAAATCGATTTTTGAATTATTTTTATCAGTTTTCAGAAAATGTTATCTGTAAGTATTTTCAGTTTGGCGAAGGTAAAACTTTTCTTAAACATCTTATGTACAAGGTTAGATATAGTTTGATGAAATGAAATATCAAAAGTAGTACGCCAGTGTAGACGATCTTCTCTGTTGACGAGTTCTGAAACATACGGCTTCTATCGTAATCCCGAACGATTCTAAAAACTGGAAAATCCATTTGGTGTTCATTTTATACGTATCAAGAAAGTGCTCTCTCCGGATAAACCAACATCCTTGCTTTTTGGACCGTGAGTATAGTTGAATCCTAAGTGCCTAAGAAATCAAATTGATACAGATAGGATTTCCGTCTCTATCTATCGGCTTTGTACGTGGAGAAGTGGATCCGATCTGTGTCAATTTACGCTTACTCTGAGCATCAACAAAACTGTTACATGTACAAACAACGCAAGCTTAGTTTACTCTTCTGTGATGGTAATCTTTGCATATAGTCGAAAAACTCTTGTAAAATTAAAACTTCTACGTAGGTAGTTTTCTGACTTGTAGGTAAAGCAAAGCTAGCATATATTCCGTCATTTATTAACAAAAGATGTATTCAAATAAATAGTGAAGTTTACCTGAAAATAAAACGTAGGGGGCAACTATTGCAAACAGCCTTTTCTGTAGCTTTGGATAAAAATTCTGAAACAATCAAAATGAAAGTAACACGTATAGAAAAATGTATAACCAATACGTGAGTTCTCAATATTTTCTGAAATAATTTAATCAGAGATCGTACGAAATTTTAATATGTCTTCAGGTTACATTCTTTTCTGATGCATGTGTAAAATGCTATAAAGCAGCATAATATAAAAAGTACAAAATGGATTAATGATTTAAAACTTTATTGGAATTACGATTCTTTATTTTTCCTGAAGCTTAGCCTATAGTGACTAATATTTAAATTTGCTGCCTGAAATTTTGAAAATAAAACAATGTAAACAAACTAACATGTTAAAGTAAATGAAATGTCTGCTTGAGGAAATTTTTGATGTCTGAGTTACAAATAGTTTTTGTTTCTGGTGTCTGTTAAGAATGTTTTGTGATAATGTTTTTACTTCAGTCACTACTGAACAGCCCAACACTATTATTCACAAGATGAAAGAGGAAGTACTATAGGAGAAAAAGTGGAATTGGACTCGTGTAACTCACGAAGTTCGGAGAAATCGAGCGTGACCGACTGACTGACCGACCGACATTTGACTTATATATATATATATTGATACAGAACATGAGTATTTCATACACCATGTGTACTTCAAAACATTTCGTTTCTAACTGCCTAAAAATACTTGCAACAGATGGTTAGGTTTGAAGGAATTTAGATAAACAAACTTGTTTATCACGTAAGTTGTGATTTCTTTAAAAAATACGTGTTGTCAAATAGCCAAATATAAGTTTTGATAACATTATTTAGAAATTGTATGAAAGTCTGTTCCTATTTTAGTTTAATTCAATTGCTGACATAGATGTAAATAACGACTAAATTTGGGCACTTTTTCTGCTATATAACAGTCTGTCAAAAAGGGAGTTCCCAGGACCAGATCAGGCATGGCGTTATGTGTGTGACACCACATCATCTACATCATTATGACGTCAAGCTATGTATGATTCGAATAGGAAAACCGAGAAGACTCGTAATCGAAGATACGAGAGTGCATTCACACTCTATCAACGCCTAAGAAAAATTAGTAAAAAATCAGCGCAAGTCTATGTTTGGGAATTATTACGAAAAAACCCGTTGCTGAAACAGACTGAAGATACCAATTATCTGTAGGGAAGAAGGTGAATTTTCCTCAGAAGAAGAATAGGTGTGTATGCAATCACATGGTCATCGTATGCTATAATGTTTTATCCAAAGGCACCGGTATGTAGTATGTTTGCTCAGTTATATGTAGTAGATTGAGGCGCAATATGTAGTATGCTTTGCTCAGTTATATGTAGTAGATTGAGGAGCAATATGTAGCATGTTTGCTCAGTTATATGTAGTAGATTGAGGAGCAATATGTAGCATGTTTGCTCAGTTATATGTAGTAGATTGAGGAGCACTATGTACCTACTACATATTGCTCCTCAATCTACTACATATAACTGAGCAAACATGCTACATATTGCTCCTCAATCTACTACATATAACTGAGCAAACATCGTTCATGGGAAAGATAGTTTTATATTTCTTTTGTGTATTGTCATGTCCGTTTGACACGGAATAGTTTTGGTTTCCCTTGGTTTACCGTCATTCTTGACGGGCTTTTAAGCTAGATTTTTTAAAAACATCTTCAGCAAGATACAAATTTTAAAGGATTATCCTTTGCCCAAAGATATATTTCATTCGATTAGGAAATTGTGTTCAAGTTTTGGGGAAAAAAAACATGTTTTTTTATTTTTCAGAAAAGTAAATTTGTGTGAAATTAAAACTTATCATTCTGTTCTACTTTTACTTACAAGTATATTATTGTAAACGGGAACACCATACCAAAAATTGTGATAAAAGACATTTTGTTATATTTGTTTATTCATGCTTGGTTCATATTATTATTAATTAGATCTCATTAAATTCACATAAAAACAGTTTGTTTGTTTATACGAGGAAGGAATGTAAAATATTTTTATGCATCACGTACGTTTCAGTTTTTATATACAGTGTACTTAAAACAATGCTATATTAAAATATGTTTCTTCACAGATAAAATCTTACAATAAATAATATACTTGGGTTCATATATTGCAATCAAATAAGTAATACATAATCTCGTCAGGCTTAACTATATGAATGTTCAATACATGTCTATGTCTACTTTAATCAACTATAATATTTCAGTAATTATTCAATGACCTTTCATTATTTACATTCATATCTGGCATTATTTGCCTTTTGATATAGAGCATGGTAAAACTAACCCAATTGTGCACTGTTTATCTTTGATTTATTGTATAAAACAATCAGATTTGTCTCACTAGCTCTTTTCAGATGTTCCCATTAGGATGTTATTGGTTAATATTATTGTATTGTCTCACTAGCTCTTTTCAGATGTTCCCATTAGAATGTTATTGGTTAATATTATTGTATTGTTTCACTAGCTCTTTTCAGATGTTCCCATTAGGATGTTATTGGTTAACATTATTGTATTGTTTCAACTATTTATTTACCATATGTGTAATTCATAGTTTTTTAGAACACTGTAATTTTTTTAAAGTACTACACCTTTCACAAAACAATCTTTTAAAAAAGGTTTTCCTTCATCCAAACAAATCGATCATATTTGTTTGTCTTTACAACGCACTAGACGTTTTTAAGATTACATATAGAAGCACAATAAGGCCTTATAAAACAAGAGATTGACGCCTACTTCTTTCAAGCCCCTCGGTGGTTCAGTGATAAGTCAGAGTGGCTTATAACGTTTCGGTACCAGCGATAAGCAGTGCACAGATATCCCACTGTGTAGCTTTGTGCTTAACAACAAGCAAACATCTTTCAAACAAAGACATATTTGAAAAAAAAAGTTTTATTCTATCTGTTGAATTTACCTATTTCTAGGTATGTTTTTGATATCATAAATCTATATATAAAGATAATTCTCTAAAGACCACATATACTTCCAAGAAGTATGGTATTAAAGTTTCTTCTCTTAACATATCACCTACAAACAGACGTTCACATAAAAAAAATAATCCTTGAATATAGGCATCCAGAGAAGTCAAATTCTATTTTTACATTAAAATGTAAAAATTAACAGTAGCATTTTCAGTACAGCATTTTAAGAAGGTGATGTAGAACCTGAAACGGGCTGATCGTGGCTTAGTGATTATCGTGTCGGACTGTGAAACTGAGAGTTATCGGTTCGCGTGCCATTGCCACACACATAGAGACTGTGGATACAAATTTAGCTATTACATTAAAGTAATCCAAGAGTTGGCGGTGAATGTTATTGAATAGCTGCCTTTCCTCTAGTCTATCAGTTCAACATTAGGAACGACTATAGCGCAATTAGCCCTTATATAGCTGTGTGCGCATTTCCGAATACGAACAAACAAAATTTGAAATAAATACAAAGAAATTTTTGATAAAATGACAATGTTTATTACTCTGGATAAGATACATCCAACTGAAGCAGTTTGGTGAAGCTTAGTGAATATCATTGTACGAGTTACTTTCCTGTAAATAACTGATACCAACTTTTGAAATGTTAATACATCCAGCTGAAACAGTTTGATGACGCTTAGTGAATATTATTGTACTTAATATGATTTATTCTACATGTTTGCTTTACTAAATCGACAAAACGTGGAGATTTGAAATAAAGTAATTATAGCTAGTTTGTGCAAATAAAAAAGTTACTAATTAACTTGTGTGCATAATTCTATTTTATGATGTGTGACAATCAACTGAATATTTAGAACAGTAACTATCAACCGTTTATTTTTTTCTTATAGCCTTTTTCTATAAGAAAATAAACTGTATAAGAACGTTTCTTTCATTCTTCTAATCCATTTTGTACATATTGTGAAATATAATGTTGACTATACTATTTTACAACATTGTATGTAATTTTTTTTTCAGATAGTATTATAAACTAATAATACATCGTACAAATATCAAACCCGATATTGTATAGCAAGTTTCAAGTCAACTTTATTTTTATGCTATTGGGTCCCAAACACTAGCTGTAAAATAAAAAACTTTCGTGAAAGAACTAAGATAATTCTAGATAGTGCTTAATTATACATTAATATCTTTATTTATTCTCACTTATAAGTTTAAAAAATTCGCCTTAGCATTACGGTAGAGTACTATATACTTGTAAGATGCACCTTGAAAGTTTGTGTGACGTAAACATTCCAAATAATATCTGTAAAATATCCAATACAAATTTAAATAATAATATCTCAGGATAAGGCCAACACTGAACACAAAACCCTTAAATCATATGAATAAAACACACTAAAAAAATGGTTGCAAAACATAAAAAGTTTATAATAATTATAAATAATATCTGTAAAATATCCAATACAAATTTAAATAATAATATCTCAGGATGAGGCCAACACTGAACACAAAACCCTTGAATCATATGAATAAAACACACTAAAAAAATGGTTGCAAAACATAAAAATTCTAGATACAAAATATTACAATAAATGTATGTAAACAACTGTTAGAGAAAATATGATCTAAAAAATCAAACAAATTAAAAGATCATCGTTATTACTTTTATTATAAAGAAAACGTTGTCTACTGTAACACTGTTGCATTCTACAATGGTTGAAATTATTTCTGTAAAAAAGAAATTAGAGTATAAAGTGAGGTTAATTTTAAAAAGGTAGCTAGTTCATAAATGTATCTGTAAGACCTAGTGAAGATGTAAGATATCTCATACCGCGCAACATAAAAATTTCACTTTCACAATGCTAGCTCATAGCAGCATCTTGATATTAAAGGCACTAAATTTATTCCATTCGATATATCTGAAGTATTTGATATCATTACACTAGTAGAAACCACTTCTATTTTTTTTTAATTTTGATCAATACAAAAGTTTGAGACCAATAGCTATGCTTATTGGATAAAACGTGTTGAGAGGATTAGGTCACACAAAAAGTATAGGCGTTGACGCTGTTTTCGAATTGAAGAACACCTAAATGTATGAGAAAGCATTTGTGTGATGAATCCAGTTAATCCGTAAAGCTATCCAACCTTATGAAACGAAAGAAATCTGTTTGTGTTATCGTTATCATAACAATGTTCTAGGCTACAGCTGGGCTACTGAGTGTCACGTTCCAAAGAACTATAACATATGCATTCCAATACTGGCATCTTATCTTGATACAACTACAGTCATTGAGTATATCATATTAAAATAATTATGGATCTCACCATATTGTTGCAGTTCCTGTCGCCACGTCCGGTCATGCTCTATCTGACAATCGTGCATATTGACAATAGCCCTATTGTACAGTTTTCATTGAAAAAGGCTTCTTTGTAAACTTATTATGTTTAAAGCATACCTCTACTCCCTGCATACTTTCAACTACCCATTTAGTATAAGACGACGACGGTTTACCAATGGTTATTTTAAAAGATCGAACATTCAGAAATCTATATGCGACTAGATCAGTATGTCTTCGTACGGAATAGCATGAATATTTATTTCATTCCCCATCTACACGAGGTTTCCAACGGTTAAACAGATATGTCATGGAAGCAACTTGTGTACATATCCCTTGTGACACTTTTTCCAGACAAAAATCCTTCTTGGTTATGTTGTGTAACGTTGCCTGGGGCACGTAGACAGATTTTTCCGCTGGCCTTTGTTTTCATAGATTCTCACCTGTTACAAGACACCACAATTTGCTTAACACTGCTGGAGTACGAGCTGTTGCAGGCCTTGTTTTTATGTTCTTGTTACTCCAAATTAATCCATATTCCTTTTTTTTTAAAATGTCAATAAGCTCAAGGAAAATCCTCCTTCTTAAAAATTCCATATTCCCGATCCGCAAACGGAAAGGGCTGTGACATACCTTTCCCAAAAGCGATCAGTTTTTGGTGGTATCATGTTACCCACGTATCGCCAAATATGTCAAAATGCAGTTATGATACATCCTGTTCCAACACAGTATTATATCATCCGTGATTGTCACGCGACTTGCTGACTTGCATCCTCAAAATCGTTTTAATATAACGTACTCAATACTCTATAAAAGTTGAAAACCTGGCACTAAAAAAATTAAATATTTGAATTTGGGAAACTTTGACATCGTGTGTAAATCTTTGATACACATTGTTGATTTATCGAATAGTTTTACCAGCTTTATCATTCATAGCTATGAGGAATAATACAAAGAAAATTAGACTAAAAACACGCACGATGTCAGACTTGTTGCTTCTGTTTCACTTCTGGGTACATTTTAAACGTAATTTTAAAATAATATCACTTTTTGGTTGTAGTTAAACACTAGAGGAGTTTTAAGCGCATGCTAAAAATTAGGATCTTAAAATTCAGTCTTAGCGCCTTTGTCGAGTGTGCAGTTCAAGTGATGTGATGCTGTTCATAATTCAAACCATCAACCATATAAATTCAACTAATCGATCAGCAGCAACCTTTTTGTATTTTTATATATGTTACTTAGTTATTTATTACTTTATTTTACCTTACTTAATTTTATTATTATTATTCATGTTTTAAGTCAAGTCTCCCATGTAAATAAAAGAGGATTGCGCTTTTAATCAGTGCTTCAAATGGTTTGTGGTTTGTTTTGAAGTTCGTGCAAAACTAACCAGGGCTATTTGCGTTTACCGTCCCTAATTTAGAAGTGAAAGACTAAAGGGAAAGCAGCTAGTCATCACCACCCACCATCAACTCTTGGGCTACGCTTTTACCAAAGAATAGTGAAACTGACCATCACGCAGATTGCAAGTCGAGCGCCCTAACCACTTTATCATGCCAGGCCGCTTGAAATGATTTAAAAAACTATAGTAAGCATAAAAGGGCGATAAAATTGAAGTAAAAAACAAAATGTCGGTACGCACTAATATACATGTTTCTGACTATGATGATAAGAGCTGGTACGCAATCCTTTGGAATATAGAAATGCAGGTATTGGAAAAATATACTGATGTTATTCTAAATGTGAATATAAACTTTTTTCATTGAATCGAGTTTTCACCACAAGGGGTCTCTCACTGCGTGATCTAGTTTACCCGCCCAAAATAGAGTTAAAAGACGTAAGACCAATGACAATTGGCACATATGTCAAAGCGGCAGTTGCTGATTTTCAAATGAGCCAGAAACATAATAAAACTCTAATTATCAGCATGAGATTTACTTTGATAAGGAAACATGAAATAAATTTTACATGTCATTCTATTGTACATACTTTCGTACATAAAAAAAAACGACTAAGAGGTTTCAGGGATGCACATTCTTTCCCTATATAGTTTGTTTTTTGTTTATTTTTGAATTTCGCGCAAAGCTACACGAGGGCTATCTGCGCTAGCCGTCCCTACTTTAGCAGTGTAAGACTAGAGGGAAGGCAGCTAGTCTTCACCACCCACCGCCAACTCTTGGGCTACTCTTTTGCCAACAGATAGTGGGATTGACCGTAACATTATAACGCCCCCACGGCTGAAAGGGCGAGCATGTTTGGTGGGACGGGGATTCGAACCGGTGACCCACAGACTGCGAGTCGAGCGCCCTAACCACCTGGCCATGCCGGGCTTTCCCTATATAGAGAGAGAGTCTTACGAGACCCCATATCTTGACTGATAGAGAAAATTAATGCTGTTTTGTTTTACAGTTCTTCAAAAAGTATTTATTTCACTAAGATAAACTTTATATCTAATTATTTATGGTGGCGTAATGTTACTCGCTAGTAGGTATTGATCTGTTTTTTTTTCTTCCTAGCCATTAGATTATGATTTCTAAGGGAAACATCAATAGGGAAAACATCAATATTATCCCTAAAATATTTCAGATATATTCAACACTCTAGGTTCCACAAACGCTAAGTAGTGTTGAACACCTTAATATTTTCTGAGACTGAGTCTTCACCTTTAATTTCCTGGGTAATTTGTTCTTATGTAATTTGTTCTAAGATTATTCGAAGGTTTCCTTGTATTCTAGGCTAGTTCACTATTTCTTTAAAAGTCATAAATCTGAAATATATATATATAATTTATTCCCTTTTTTTTATTAATATCATTTCATACGCTATATTTCCCACGATTTATTCAGTAAATAATTAATGAATGATAAAATCGTTCTTATGTTTTTCGGCTGATTTATTCCGAGAAAAACATTTCTAAACAATAAGCGTTCTCAAAATTGTAATCTATCTCTCGATGCAGGGATTTATTAGATTAAAACCAGTCTGCATTTTCGGATAAATCTCTCTTTTGTGTTTAATTATAGCATATCTTTAAAGGTTTAGGCGTAGTCAATCTATGTTTGAAGCTAATTAATCAAAAAGGAAGAGAAGTATAATTCTAATCAGCAACTAATAATACAATTCCCCGGATACTTTTAGAGATTAAAAGTTATTTTCATTCTGTTACAAATTTATTTTCGCTTTTTTGTTTCAATGTTTAATTTCATGTCTAAGTCTCATTACGGCGGCTATAAGTCGAGCATTTTAACAAACTCAATAAGAAGAAATTAACACATAGTTCTACTGTAAACTGAACTTAACAAGACAGAACTTGTTACTTTATATGTTAATAACATAATATTGTATCTTTATTTACGTATAGCATACTATTAATTAAGTTAATTTTGCCTAATTTAAAATATTGTGCGAAATAATAAGAACATGCTATAGGAGCTCTTTTTTATTCTTTCGTTATTAACTTTAGATTAAATATAATAAATTACACTTTCAGGACGACATTACAACTAGTTTTTAAAGCGTAGGGTTACATTTTAGCTATTTAGAGCTTAACGAATGATCCAAGTAGTTATCAATTTTCTTTACACAACAAGACAATGAACTCTTACTGAGCGTACTAACAAGGAATCTCCAGAGGTAAAGAGTCCCCTTAAACCAAATGTTTCGGCCCTTAACATTCTTTGCACTTTAGGGTATCCGGGCCACACTTGGTGATCAGTCCGGTGTTTCCCGCTACTCTTTTTCCCGTACTGGGATTTGAACCCTGGGTCAGATTTTGGCTAGATATTTCCGCGCAAGCTTTACCACTGCGTCACAAGTCTCACTGTAATTTATATGATTTTTAATTCTTATGATTCTTCTTTCCAGTTCTTATCATTCTTGGTACATCAGTACACATCCTACTGAAACATCTTGGGCTGTGAAGTCAAAGAGTTTCCAAGTAGCTAAAAGAACTAGCAGAAACAGCAAAAAAGGCGTCGTGCTGGATATGGGCAAAGTGTCTTGCTCCTTGCTCCTACTTCTACAGTGAAAAGTCTTGTAATGTACCTCTTGCCTTGGATTACTTTCATGGGCTCTTCTTATTTTGCTAACTCGTATTCATGACTTTCGCACATTCTTGTCTCGTAGGGAAAAGTCAACTCTATTGCTACTATTATTCTGGTGCTGTCAGAACAGAGAACTAGATCAGATCTAAAGCACGTGCTAGAAACAACTTCTGGGTGTTGCCTCCTGTCTCTTATGTTTGCTGCAACATACCGGTTAGTTGCCCCATCGAGGATGACCGTTGTTGGAAGTGTACGAGGCTTTCTCATGGCACTTCGTCTTGTGCCTTCTCTGGGGAAGTAGGCTGGTTGCACTACAGCTGCCTTCTTTCTATTGGCCCTCAACCGAGTAAAGTCCACTGCCTTTGTTAATTTCTTAAGCCCTTGGTTGTGTCAACCAGGTTTATCTGCCACTTTCCAAGGCTTCCTTACAGGCGAGCAGTACATGGTTGATGGTCTGTACACCTTCACACATGCTACATTTTGAATAATTTAATTGGTTATATTTCATCACATTGTTGCCTGTTGGCAACTGGTCGTATAATGACCTGATGATAAAACTCAGTCGCGAGGGTACCAGGTGCCATATATCATTACATGACAGGAATCTCTACGGGATATATTCCCCAGTAAAATTATAATATCTTGCTTCTCTTTGGCTGATGCTTTAACTACCAGGTTTATTTCTGTGATCCAACTCCTATCCTCTGAGGCCTTTTTGAGTAGCACCAATCACCTCTTTCAGTTTCATTGCCTCTACTGCTTGGTTGGTCCCCTCATCCACCTTCCATTTCTTTCCTGATTTCAGCTAAGGATTGGTCTCTCTCTCACACACAGGAGTCCTCTGGAAATCTAAGCATCATTAGAAATCTAATCTTGCCACTCTTATACTCCTCCATTACTGACTTCAAATGAAGTCTCAGTTTTGCTCTCTACGATGAAGATCAACTTAGTGTGACCTGAAGGCAGTCCTAGCAATTTTCTGAAGAAGTGGTTGACCTTTCTTTCTATGCTTTCAACTGACAGAGGCTGATTTCATAATCGAGCAGTAGCCATAGCAGTTTGGGGATCAGCATGAACTGAAAGACCCAAACTTTGAATTTTCCATGAAACTTTCTCTTGTTGATTATCTTACACCCCTGTTTGGCTTCTTCCTATCTTTACAATCTGCTTTTGTCTTTGACTGAATGTTCATACCATCTTCCCAGACTTTTGGCAGGCTGTTTAGATGCTGTTGGAATCATTTGTTCAGCTACAGAAAATTTGACCTGCTCATTGACCTTCCCTTTGCTCAATGATATGCTTCTTTATTTGGCTGGTTTAAATTTCATCCTGCTCCAGCTTATGAACCCATCGAGATTGGCAAGCATCTGGTGGTCATGCTTCTCACTATTGCTGATAACGGTGGTGTCATCCATGAAAACCTTCAGTGGAGGCATGTGAACACCATTCCCCAGATAGGTACTGTTTGCATATGTCTCTGCTGCTTTCAGTAGCATTTGCATGGGTAAAACAAAAAATATTGAGGAGATTGTGTAGTCCATTGCGATCTCGGCCTGTAGTTCACTCCAAGCTGTAGTGGAGAACTCGGTCGTATTTCGCATCTTTAAGTTGTTGAAATAGCACTTCAGAATGTTGACCATAGGCTCAGGAACACGTTGCATTTCCAATGCTTTTCAAATGAGTGTGTGGATCACTGATCCATATGCATTTGTCATGTAAAGCCAGATGACCTGTGGGTCTAGCCTGTTGATTTTCGCACGTTGAATTGCTTCCTATATTTTGGACACATGCTCTATACAGCCTGGGATTCCGGGAACTCTTCCCTTCTGAACAGATGTGTCGATATACCCATTGGTAAGAAGGTATTTAGTAAGTCTGGCTGCTAGCACTGAGAAGAAGATATTTTCTTCTACATTCAATAGCGAGATTGGAAGGAATTGACCTATGTCTTCCGAATATTGCTCCTTTGGAATGTAAACTCCGTTTGCTCTTTACCTCTCCTTACCAATGTGCTTCTATCTTCATGCACTAAGAAGTCGGTTTTGAAGAAGCTGCAGAACTGTAGGACACCTCTTGTACACAAGGAAGGGAAAAACTGTAGAACTGTAGGACACCTCTTGTACACAAGGAAGGTCGAAAAACTGCAGAACTGTAGGACACCTCTTGTACACAAGGAAGGGAACCCATTTGAATCATGCTTTCGTCACACTCCGCGATACCTTACGCAGCAGAGGTGGCGGAAAACAGAAGTGACATTTCCAGCTTTACAGGGAATGCAATCACAACAGAGCAAATGTCTCGAGAAGGAAAAACATAGAATACTACATTAAGTTTTGTAATATCAATGACTATTTTTAATACCTTGATTACATTTCATCCTTTTTTATCACAGAAAGTTGTTTGTTCGGGGATCTTTATGATTTAGGGCATGAAATTTTCAAACTTTTGCACAGACGCTGAAGCATTTCTTATCAGGTTCATGTGCTATCATTTCTGTTTCATTTAGATTTTGTCTAATAGTCTATAGGTTTGTTGATGTTCAGCCTGCAAAAGTAATAAGAGCATTAACAACATTTTACAGTAGCTGATGTACCACCTGTTAAGCGCATTAGTGTTACGTTATCTAAATGCAGGTTATTATTTTAATTTACCTGTAATAGGAAAGTTAATAAAATAACCAAAAATAACACTCTTAATTCACTTGCCCTCTCAGTGGCAGAGCGATAAGTCTGAATGCTTATAACGTTGAATACCGGATATTAATACTTATTTTAATCTATTAACTTCTATATTCGCCTGGAGATTTTACTTCGGATAAAGGCTCAGAGCAAATAATCTGCATTATATTAGATAGATATTAACTACAGTGCTAAAATGCGTTTTCATTTATTTAAACATTTCAAAAACTTATGTACTTAATGTATTCGTATTAAGTAAAAATAGTTTTAAAATCGTCAAACAGTACAGTATGGAAAGGCTTTACGAAACTAAAAACGTAGCAACTGAAAAAAAAACAATAATTGTGACTGCATTTTGAAAGCTAGGTCGATATAAAGTAACTAAACCATCATGCGGGCTTAAACTTTTAAAGCGTAAAAGCTATATATATTTTTATTTGATTATAGCGGAACAAATATATATAGCATCAAATTTATAAGAAGTGTACCCCAAAGAGTAAGTTCCAGACTGCTCGTCTTCGACAGCGTAAGCAGTGTAATTTGGACAAAGCAATGTTGACTTTCAATTATCAATTCCGTTGTTCATATTTACCTTTCCTAAAAAAAAAAGACTCTCCCTGACGTAACATAAGGCCTGATTTGATTGTTCAATCTTATAGATAATATACCTATAAGATATCCTAAGGAATATTACCAGCTACTACTTTAATTATTCATTTTTACAGAGGAACATAAATGTATCTTCCTTGATGGAAAGCTTATAAAGTAGCGTAAACAAAGATGTTAAATCAGAGTCATAATTTTCCTTACTACTATTTGCTAAACTATAAAATATATTATTCAATCTAGTTATATAGTTCTTAACTGTATTTTCTACCAATGAATAACGGGCGCGTAAAATATACTTGAAGAATAGCCTGTTATTTTATAGACTTGCTGGTAGTGAATTGGTTCTGTAAATTTTTAACGTACATGATTAAGTTTTATCCCAATCTAACTTGCTGAATTTTGAATAGGTTTCACGCACTATATATTACACTTGGAAATGGCGTGAAACACTTGTTTTTCCTTTAGACGACTGCTAATGTCTGTAGATATTTTCCCCCTATTATTCTAACTTTATTAAATAAGTAGCATTCGGACGATACCACGTTATCTTCTATGGGTGCTTCATTAGTAGAGTTATCCCAGTAAAAGTACAAACACAGCCAGTCTCCTATTACCTACTAAATAACTTTTTACCATGTTTTAAAAGACAGGAAGCCAAATTGTGGAATCTACGGTTCTATCTATTAATATCATCAATGATTTCACAAGTTGTTGCCCCCACCCCAGTGGCTGAATGGTAATTCTGATTGCTTATAACCCTAAAAACCATAGTGGGCACAGCAGAGATAGCCCATGCGTAGCTTTATGCTTACCCACAAGACAAACACAGGTTGTCTTATATTTAAATGTACTTGTATTATTCTTACGTTTCACTTTTAATCTTTCTCTTTTAGAAATAGCACTGTTTTGTGTTGTTTAATATTCAGTTTTGCATTACACAAATTCTACACTTTATCCTGGTCTTATATAAATGGCAAACTTATGCCACATCTCTAATAAGTTAAGCACAATGTTAAGTAAACGTTATCGCTGATAACAAGAGTGACTAGATCCCGATTAAACGTTTAGCGATTAATTTTAAACATCGCAAAAGACACATTCGTCTTAGCTTTAACGACAAGAGAAATAATAAAACAGACAAATTTCATAAATTCACGGGACCTATTAACTATCATAGTTATTTTAATGTATTTTACATAATATTTCTTGCAGTGTACAGCATAGGATAGAAAAACATCATTCAACAAAATAAAGTTTTTGCTCTCTATTTGTTTTCCACACGACTTATGAGTAAAATGGAAATAAACTTGGATCGGCTTATATCAGAGCCTGTTAACAACCCAGCAACGTTCCGTTAGACTAATTCCTTACATCAGCAAGACTTCGAATTTACTTTAGATAATGCATTTTCTTAAATCAACAGACAACTTCACTTTATACCCTCTTGCTTAAGCTCACAAGAGAACTAAGAGCTCCTTCAACCCTGAATGAATAAAGCTCTCACTCTACTCACGAACACTAACGCAGTCACACGTAATTTGCAATACAGATAACGAACAAAATTTGATATAAGCACTATACGAAGTCAGATTGTTAGGGCTGGAATAAGTTTCAACTAAACTTTAAAGACTTTCATTTGATAACTAATCCTGTTACCATTAGCAATGCTAGTTACTCATTCCTTTATATTTTTACAACGTTTGGAACTTTCTTCTTTATGTTAATAGTAGAGTGTGCTGTATATCACAGTGATCTATATATATCTTTATGTAATTACCAATGCCAAAGCCAAAATTTTCTGACGAACGTATTTACACATGCTCGGTATCTGAGGCATTGTTTTCACTCATCTGTAAGGGTTTGTGAATAGTATAACTCGAAAACCTTTCATTTGGTCCTCATCAGATTTGAAACAAAAAGTTTGAGTAACCCCCAAGGATCAATTTATTAACTTTTTGTGAAGGAAAGTCAAAGTTTCAGGTCACACTAGAGGTGAACCACATAACTTGAAAAGTTCCATTTAATTTTAATTTTGTACAAAGTTAGATAATCCCACAAAGACTAATTAATTAATCAACTGAATGTATCTCTAAGTTCAAGGTCACATTAAAGGTCAAACCTCAAGAACAAATTAAGATAAAAAGAGAGTCTTGGTACCTATATTTATTTTTTACGGTAAATAATGTTTTGATATATGTTTTAGATTGGTTACTGGAAAAGTCAAACGGGGAAAGGGTTACACTCTCTGAATGTCTTTATAACTTATATTTTGTTGAGCTTCTAACAAGATGAATATTTCTTTACACCAGTGTCTGGCAACCCATTATTTCAAATATGAATATTTCTTTACACCAGTGTCTTGCAACCCATTATGTCAAATATAAATATTTCTTTACACCAGTGTCTTGCAACCCATTATTTCAAAGATAAATATTTCTTTACACCAGTGTCTTGCAACCCATTACATAAAACTGTTTTAGGCTATAATTATATCAAACTCAACTGTATGAATAAAACAAACCTTAGGTTACTACCAAATCACTAAAAACAAGAAAACAAAAACCTGCTGAATACTTACTGCCACGTAAAGAATCAGTGGCAATTTTGAAGGCATCTAACACTAAAAACCGGACTTCAATACCCGTAGTGAGCACAGCACAGATAGCCTATTGTGTAGTTTTATACTCAACAACAAACAAACCATTTTACCATTCATCATAACAATGAAGCTATTGATATGGTTCAAAATGTCATTCGTCATTACAATGAAGCTATTGCTATGGTTCAAAATGTCATTCTTCATAACAATGAAGCTATTGCTATGGTTAAAAATGTCATTCGTTATTAGGTTTGCTATAGTTGAAAACCTCCATCTATATAAATTCTTATTTTTATGACTGGATTGATCTTCAGAATTTACAGAAAACAATTCAACCAGAAATTACAGAAAATAATTTACTTTCGTCAGAGCTGATTAAACAAGATAGCACCACGATGGACAAATGAAGGAAAACGTTACACATAACGAATAATGAATGTTTTAGCCTATCGCAGTGAATATTGGTTTGCCCTTATGCTTGTATACCTTTAAAGACAACACTCGTAAAATTATCGCTGGTCATAATTGAAAATTTGATTGGATCTATACCTAGCAGTTAAATTAAATTAAAGTATTAAATTCAGAGCAAAACAAAAGCTCATACTTTTATAAATTATTATTAGTTTTTCTTGTATAAAAAGTTATATAATTTTGTATTTTCATAATTATAGTCAATGAAATCAGATTTGATTGATTTTTACCACTAGTGGTATTACCCAACAAGATCCTTTATAAGTATAGAGATTGGTACGTTAGATAGAGATATGTGACAAGAAAAAATTATCTCATAAAATATGAATTCCAGTAACTATAGTTATACAAGTCAAAACATTCTAAATCAAGACAACTGTAAAATGTTATTAACGTTGAACAGCAAAACCAACTTTTTAAAATTGTGCAAGCTTTATCTAGAATGTGAGAAATGTCTACTTAAGTATTTGTAAAGATCTGGGCAGTTTATTATCGTCTTGCTAGTGATATAATATTACAAAAATTCAATAATGAATGCAAATAAATTATTTCTAAATATCTATGATGGTTTAATGTTACAGCTATAATGATAGGTTAAACATCTACATGATAAAGTGTATATACTGCATACTATCGGGCTAACATCTAATATTATTATAGCGCGAGAAAATGTTATATTTGTGCAGATTGAATGCCAGTAAGGTACTGCTCATCAAGAGCTGGGAAATCTATGTCTTTGTATAAAAGATGGTCTATGGAAAACCTGCAGGTATGGGTGCTGTGTTTTGGACATGACAGTCTTACGACTGAGCAATTATTTGGTGAAAACTACGCTACAGTGCTACTATCAAGGTGCACGGTCATTGGAAAGAGCAAACTGGACGTTGTGACATGGATTGTAATGACACGGTTAAATTCTAAAATCGTCTTAACCTAACATATTCAAACTCTGAATAACTCAATGAATAGCACGCTCTTGAGATTTTAATATTGTAGTATCCGTGATCGTCATATTTACAAGCATTGAAAACTATGAATAATTTAGAATGTAAATTAAGCAAGTAGTTCCACACTCTCAAATTTAAGTTTGGTTTTAGTTTGTTTGGAACTTCGCGCAAAGCTACACGAGGGCTATATGCGTTAGCCGTCCCTAATTCAGCAGTGAAAGACTAAACGGACGGCAGCTAGTCATCACCACCCACCGCCAACTCTTGGGCCATTCTTTTACCCACGAATATTGGGACTGACCGTCACTTTATAACGCCCCCACGGCTGAAAGGGCGAGCATGTTTGGTGGGATGAAGATTCGAAGTCGAGTCCAGCGCCCTAACCACCTGGCCATACCAGGCTCTCAAATTTAAGTGATTTCAAATTAGCACAAAATGCTCAAATATTCGCATGGTATTATGGATATTATTTTAAAATATTCTAGTGATTATTCCAAAGCTATCATTGGTTTTGCTAAAAGTACATGTATATAAGAATCTGACAAAATAGTTCCTTCGTCTTTCATTTTCAAATATCCCATTTAACAATATGTTTAGATTATGTTCTCTGTATTATATCAATACTTGGCTATAGTTTAATAAAACAATATTTCAACAATTTAGTATTCCAATTGTTTATTTTTTTTTTTTTGAAGAAATGAAAAATGAGTTTGTATAGGACTTGAATCCTAATCTCCATGTACTCAGGGTGAATCCCAACTGATCTAAATATGCCTTTTTCAATAAAAAAAATCATAGCTTTGCAGGACAGCGTGCTGCTTTTAAAATATTTATAGGTAAAATGTGCACATGTTGTAATATCAGAGATCTCGATAACCTGAAAAAACTCGACCATTCCACCATAAAGAATTTTTACTCTCAGATATTCTTCAGCAAATGCTAGATCAGAAGGTCGAAATCTGTATTTTTTCTAGAATGTTTAAAATTTTACATTTTAAATTTGTTCAGAATAAATTGTATAGGAGATTCACTACACATTTCTTGAGTTTGATTTAGGAGATTTTTCTTTCCGTCAAACATGCTTAGTTTCCTTAGTGTTTGGAGCAATTCATCATTTCTGCATTATTTTAAAATGAATAATATAAGTTGACATTGTTAGAGCACATATAGAATGAAAAACTCTGGGCTATTTCTTTCAGAATACGACCAAAAGAGTACAACATGAAATAGGCAAATAAAGTGTAATAGTTGTAGAAACAGAATGAATATGAACCAAAATCGTGATTTTTAATAGGACCAAAATTCTAGAAAAGTGGAAAAAGAGAAATTCTTGGCTGCCTAATATGAAATGTATACGAGCTATGTTCTACTTCGCTCCGATTTGTGTTCACCATATCTTTTCCTTTGGAAGTTGCAATACTGATAACTCAGTAAACATTATTAGCAGAAAAAGAAAAACGTATTTCGTTATGGAAACGTTCTTTTAAAAAAAAACTGTTATCAAATAATAAGCTTGCCTGTTTTAAATCGCATATTTCAAAATTGTCCAAATTCGATTCAATTAATATCGACATAATCATGGATAAGATGGTTTTTGGTGACTTCCAATTTAAAACTACTTTAAAATTTAAGACATGTTAACCTTGTAAATGACTCGGGAACTTGACAGATTTTTCTTTTGGTTGTATTTGCCTCCTAATTGTTTATTAAAAACTCGAAGTATATAGGTCCTTGTAAAGAGCATCGAGCGTTGTAGATGTATTTAACAAGTTAGGAGTCACTGAGGCAGATTTCTTTCTTGCTTAAAGGTTTCCATTGTGACACGTTTGGGAGAATTTCAAAAAAGTTTGTAACCATTGGTGTCACTACTATATGAGGACAAAAAAAAATAATGGTGAACACACTAGTTAAGTGTGAACTGATACCTGACGAAAGAACTTGCGTCGTAACCTCGTAAGCTTCACCATAAATGTCAGCGATAGCATAAGTTACTTTTGTTTCTTTAATTGTGTAGAGAAACCAGTGAGCGGCGATGTTTGGTACCATAAAACAAGAAAAAACGTGGTACCTCGTTACACAAGCTCAATCTCCCGTTCATTAACACGAAACTGTCTATTGAATCTGACTTCACAACATAAACTCAAGCTCGATCTTCAGTTCATTAACACGAAACTGTCTGTAAAACTGGCTTCACAATAAAAGCTCAAGCTCTATCTTCAGTTCATTAACAAGAAACTGTCCGTAGAACCTGGCTTCACAGCACAAGTTAAAGGTTAATCTTGGTTCTATAAAACAAGTTAATATATAGAAATTGTATCAATCTAAATAATCTGTAATTTGATATTTCTTTTACTATTAACCTTATAACTTTATACTTCTTACTCATTATTATTTATATTATTATTATTATCTATACTAAGTTTCTGTAAATTAGCTAAATCATATATATATATATATATATATGAGTGACACTATGTTGTATCCATTACAGATATTTGTAAGAATATTTACAATATCTTAATAGACCTGTTATCTCAGATGACAATAACTGTAAGTGTTCCCATTTAAATCATCTGAACTCCTCCAAAATATACTTTTTTCGATAAGCTATCTAATTAGTGAGTCAGATGAGGAAAGCTTTATATAGATGGACAGTCATGTTTTGTGATTGTGCTTAAACAGGAGTATTGTTGCTTGATTCTACAAGATAGGCTGTTTACCTATCAATTCCATTTTCTGGATCGCAGTTCGAGAAAAAATGTTAGAGCCAATTTTGTATCATTCTTGTTATTTTCGTACTGAAGCACTTCTACAAATTCTGACCTGACATTTTTTTACATAAACACAAATAACAAGTTCGTACAATAAAAGAAATCAATCGAAATAAGTGTCTTTAAGCATTTAGACGAAAAAATAATTTTCCAGATTTCACGAATGTGTAAAGCAGATTGTTTACGTTTCATAAAAACAATGTTAGCTTTCATTTTAACTTTAAAAATACTGTACATATTTATTGATCACAGTTGTATAAATAAATTGAGTTCATTCCAACAAGCTTCATAATAGAAAATCCAAAACTATATAAAACAGGGAAAGTTAATATATATATAGTTTTATTTTAAGATATTAGTAAACATGCGATGATAGTCCTAACACATTTGGTTCTTTATAAAATCCCTGATATTGTATTTGTGTGGAGATAAGGATCCCATCCTCTGCGATTTTCTCTTGATTGATAACATAACGAAAAGTGAACATTTTACTAACCCAAGTGATATAAATAAACTCCGTTTTTATTCACAATTATTAACACAGCCGTTGATAAATGTGATTTGTGCATTTCTTTGTATTATTATTATGTCGAGTGAAAATGGAGAAATATATACAATAATATGTCAACCATATTATATCTCCTATATTTACTACCAACGAAGCATTTTGCAAAATTCCAGAACTTATCATGGTAGCTGAGACATGACAGACATAGTAGTGGATAAAAAGATGTTTATATTAGCAACTGGTTTTATAACAACTGTTGGTGTGTTAACTATATTAAGTTGGTGAAATATAATTTTCCATGAATTTTATTTTATGTCACAAAAGATCAGAATCATGGTAAGGATTTGTCATCGTTTTCTACATATTCATTTACATCCAATCCACATCTATTTGCAATATGAGTTTGTTTGTTCCACGCAAATATACCGTAGTACAACTAATAAACCACAGGAAAATCCGCTAGTAATCAGCACCAAGCACCAACTCTTCGGCTACTCTCTTTTGACCAAATAGTATGATTTAGTCGTCACCTTTATAGTTCATCTATGACTCCAAAATGTGTAGAGCGTCTTCGTGGTAACAGATCGCCAACATTGAATCTTCCAATTAAAAATAAGGTTATGTTTACCATAAGGCCCTGCCCAACCAACCCAATATAATGGTCTCGTTTTGCCAACAGTTTGAACTGATTAGGTTAATATTTCTATTTCATCATCTTAATGTCGTTTTAACAGTAAAGATTATCATTATCTCAATCGTATTCAATTTTAATTAATATTTTATATAATACATCGTATACTTTCCTTCTAGGTTCATACCGAAGCGGCTGTCAATATATCATGATTATTAAAGTTTATAATACACTGATTCCATTTGAAATTAAAATTTTGAAAACTCTCTATCAAAAATCTTGTCCTTTCATTAGCCTGATAAATACGAGTTTGTTGCGTCTTGTTGAGTATATACGTTATCTCTTTGTCATGATTTATTTGAAATAACATATTCATTGCATCTACCACCTTATAAAGTTTCAGGAGAAAGTATCTCATCCTTTTAATTTATATCATTCTATTTAAGCTAAGCCGTATTTTGTAACAAAATAATAAATGCATATTCACAACCATTTTGTCTTTTAAATGTTTCTAAACTATCTGAACAAAATTCCAGCCAGATAATACGGTAAAAAAATGACGTTTCAATATTAAAACAGTAAGATTCATGGTCTGGACAAGGATGTGTCTTGTGTTTCTATTCAAAAACTAATTATTACAGCTAGTTTAGTAAAGATTGTTCAAGCTCACATGTTTATAACGGTGTGTAATAAAGATAGTACGGAACTCTCAGAGCTACTCAACATAGTGTAGTCACGTAATCGTGTTGTTCAATTCTTCGAATCAAATTTACTTTGGTAAAACTCTATTAAAATGAAGTGTGCAGATTTAAGAAGTACATTTATAAAATGGTGTTGTTTTTTTTCTTTTGTTAACAAAACTTAGTTAAATTTTCTGAATCGTACGATGTGATATTATGAAAAGAAGCTAGTAAAAAAGTCTCATTCGTGAAAAATAGTTGCTTTAAGGCTTTGGAGAAACTGAAAAAAGTTTATAATACATCACTTTCACAATTTACTTGGTGGCGACTAAAAGGCTGTTATCTAACCTTTCAAAAAATATTTCCAATTAGTATCAATGATGTTATAAAAGCTTAGGACTTGGGATCGTGGTTTGTGACATAAAACTATCTTGCTGGAAATCACATTTGCCTAGTGACCAAAAAGCTTTGTTATAGCTCTTGGAATATAAAGATAAGTCACTACTAGTTGCAGAAAATGAGGCACACCTCACAATCCTCCTCATGTCCCATAATCATAGTCAAATTGTTTGCCAACATGTTCCCAGAACTACACATGAACATGATCTTGAAAATAAAAAAGCTACTATTACCACTCAACTAAAATTGCAACAATCGTGTATATGTAACCAGGTGGGCTTCACACCAAACAAATGATTTCATATATTCCCGTAGAGGCTTAAGATAAGATTATGGGTTTTTTTTACATTAGTTGTCGTTATGATTAGTGGCATATACGAACCAGTTAAGTCTAATTACTAAAAAGTTTGTAATATTAAACCATTCGTGTAGCTAGTTAATTCAAGTCCCTATAAGGTGATATTCTAGACGAGTGCAAACCTACATTCCTAACAAAGGAACCAGGATTGAATCCCGGCTCCTGCCACCACATATGGTCTTTCTCAAGTCTCCCATCCTGGCATGGCCTGGTGGTTGTGGCGATCGATTCGCAACCTGCGAGTCGCGGGATCGAATCCCCGTCACCGAGCATGCTTGCCTTTTCAGCCATGGGGATGTTATGATGTGATGGTTAACCCCATTATTCGTAGGTAAAATAGTAGCCCAAGAGTTGATAGTAAGTGTTGTTGACTAGCTGCCTTCCCGCTAGTCTATCACCGCTAAATTAAGGACGAAATTCAAAACAAACAAAACCAATCAAGACACCCAGCAAAATGGCAGAATATTAGTAGCCGAATCTAAGTAGCAAATAATATGTAATAATAATAATCAATTAGATTTAGGTGACCGTGTAGGTTTCTAACCATTGCAGTGATTCTTGAAGGTTATGTACAGTTTTTGTATTTCAGCCTTTCTAGAGTTGCCACATTTATTACGGGTGGTACTCATTCAATGTGGCAACAATGGATGAGTGAACTCAATATAAGTTTATTTCAAATGTTAATTTTAACTTCTTTTACAGCATCTCGAACGTAAACGTTCTTTAGAAGTCGTATTATCATACAGTTCAACGTTTTGCACGCAATATATCAGTCATGTCCGGTCATGGCAATTATTTCACCGATCGATTTTCTACACTTTTAAACAGCTAATCATCTCCATTCTTTCGAATTCACAAAATTCACACCTTTTGAACCTTGCGTATTCAACAAAACTAGCAACTATTCAACGTAACTGAAATGTATTTATATTTCGTAAGTTTCAAGTCACGTGCTCAAATAATACTTTAAGAACTAGTGCAGTTTTTGAGCATCATGAGGTATTGAACTTGCAGTGTTACTTTAGCTTCTGTTGGAATACAACTCCATCAAACGTCCATTCAGTTTGACATAATTATGGACATTCGTAAAACCACAGTAAAATGTCGATCGCAAACAAAAAACGACAATCTTCATTGACGTATTGCTATTAAGTGAATAAAACTTCATTTCAACATTCAACATACAAATAAATCAACAGTGGATATCTCCTACTGCAGTATTCTTCAACTGATGTTTTTTAAAATATTTTTTTACGCATACTAACCTGTCGTGCTCACCCGTAAATTGTTTTCTTAATAAGTACGCATAAGCACAATTCTGGAGAAACATGTTCTTATTTTTGTTTCTCTCTCAAATTTTACGTTTCGCGAAACAGAACGGAGAAGTCGAGGCTAATAGAATCATTATTTATTGTATAAATCAACTTAGATTTTGTTGTAGATATATTTTTCTTTTGTACTCCAACGACGGATTACGTTTCAACCCACTTCATGTAATTCAAGATTAATGAAAGCTGAGCCACATCTAATAGCGCGAACAAAATCTTAAGTAACATAACCCAATTAAGTTTTCATTATTATATTTCAATCTGAAACTGAATTTGATATTAAATTACTTTTCTTAAATATCTGTATTTAGAACACAAATAAAATCAAATTTACTTTCAATTTCAACCTAAGATATTTAACTATTCTATTTAATTCTGATTAAATGTTTATCATTCTTGTCCTTTAATTTATAATACTTCTGATGAACCCAAGAACGAAAAAGCTGATTACAAAATCAATAGCGGCTTCTTCTATATCTTTTTCGCTAAGGAAAATCTTGTTTCATATCTTTTAGTGGTTCGTCTAGCTAAACAAAAATATTCGAACTTCAAAAAATGGAAATGAGCCCTGAAAGTAATCTACATGACCAAAAAAAAAACTATATTACACTTTCTAGTGCAGAAAATATGCATTACACCTTTTTTTTCACAGGACGACCTTTAATCATAAAAATGACCTTTTTTTAAAAAAGATGAAAAAAAATGCAGTTTTTACTTGTAAATCTAAGTTGATCATGTTTCATGAAAGGAAGGACAATTCACTTTTGAAAAGTGCCAATGGGCAAATGGATTAACTGAGACAAGAACAGAAGATAAAATCAGACCTGAAATATTGAATGGTTCTGAACGTGACTTACAGTGAAGATATAAGAGTATATCTGAGGAGCAGATAACCTAAAAAAAATGTTATTTATTATATCTGTTGTTGTTTCTGTTATGTATGATTGGAAGAAATAGACATATCTTGTTCTTTTGTCTGAAGATTAGAAAATATTTATCGATTACTACGAGCGTAGAAATTTCGTTTAGATCCGGAACTGTTCAATTACTTTTTTTTAAAAAAAACGAGTTATTTTCGGTAAAAGAACCCAGGAAAATTACACTTAGTTCAGTTCGCAGCCATATTTCCTGTTTTTCCATTTCTTTTAACACCATTACGTGCAATGTAATGTAAGAAAACAAAATTACTGCGAGATCTCTAGTTTTAAACGAAAGAACTAAGAAATAATGCTAAGGAAAATTTGCACTCCAACATAGGAATAAAAACAACTTCTGAATGTATAAAAAGTGCCTTCTCATATTTCTGGCACTTAATATATATATATGTATGTATATAATTACATCGATTGTTTCTGAGAAATGGAGGTAATAGAAGTCTTGATCAAAAAGCTTCTAAGAAAATCCTGATTTAGTTTCAAATCTTATCATCACAATGATTTCAATCATCTTCATCCATCTTAACAATGGTTGTGATAACACTAGTCGTATTTTGACTTTATAGTATACGTATAATTTTGTCAATAATATGGAATTAAATATACATTTCAAAGCTCAACCCAAACATCTGAATATTATAAGTTAATATTTTTTCAAGAATGGGTACAAAATTACTTCTTTGTTATGTCCCTCAATGGTTTTACTTCACAAAATCCTTTGTCATTTATAATTATCTCTGAAACTGCTTTATATTTCCTTCGTATTGACGTAACTATCACTATTATGGTAATCATTAAGTTTGCCATCTTTTGCTTGGTTCATTTGAACTTAATGTAATGACATTTTAATCAAAATTTCTATGATCTTTTAAATTTTGTTTTTCAAAAGTAGTTTATGAAAATATATGAAATAAATTTATACACTATAAGATCCTAAACCTATCGTTCTGCTATTAACACAAGGTGCATAAAAACAATACTGTTTCCTGCATGTGTTAAAATATTTAAAGACCTGTCTTAAATGCAACAATACCAAGAAAATAGTTTTGTACATCCAAACTTTTTCCTAGATTTTTATAACATCATGGGAAAATGAGATGTTAACTATATGGAACCGAAGGCAACCCTTTTGTTCCAATAACTAATCCACAGTGTGTAATTTGAAACACCACAAGTCACTTACCCTAAGACAAATTAAGTTGTACAAGAAACTACGTTCAACACATTAGATGAAACTAAACAACTATCCGACAATTCACTTCATTGGAAAATAGAGTAAATTAATTCTTGATCAGAACAAGAGTTTCCACTTCTCCACATCTATCAGTAAATAAGACTTGTCTTACAAAATTCTAGTTCGCAAGTTAACTTTCTAAATTGTCAATAACTTTTGATCCAAGCAAGCTACTTAAATATGTCAGAACAAACAATTAGACCAGTAATTACTATAGTTAATTTGATATTTCGGTCTAACTAGGAGCATGAAATGTCGTAAAATAAAAATTATAAAGTATTGATTCATTAGATTAATACCTTCGCTGTTATCGACTTAGTTTCAGTATCAACAAATATATGACAGATGTACAAATACTCAACTGCTCTTTCTTGGATCCAGTTTAACATGAACAATAATTAAGTTTGGTCCCTAAAATAGGTCATACGACCCAGAGTAGCTACTTAACAGAATGTCTCCACACATTTCTCTCCCAATATTATATTTAGAAAATACGAAAACATGAAAATTCGTTAACTTTATAGCATATATGGCAAATAAAATGTGTAAAAAGCTACTCTATATAAATTAATTTGTTTCAAAAAAGCTAAATTTTTTATATTTATATGCTTGAGATGGGCTAGTGAAATTACTTTTAACGAATAAAATATGCATGAAATATTCCTTAGATGTTTCGCTTATGGTTGTATGCTGTTGTTGTTTTTACTTTTAAAATTTAATGGACCAAAGCGTGTGCGAGGAGAAGTTTTACAGATTAGCTCATTGGGCACACTGTGTGCAATATGGCGAAAATAATGTTTCCAGTTCGATTTTTGTAAGGTACGAAGTCGAAAAGAAGCAATGCCATTATAACATATTTTCATTCTAAAGCTGTTTCTAGAATGTCTAATATTTGAAGTCGTTTTTTTTTAAGTTATTACAGAATGAATTATCAGATTTATCAAAATATTACGGAAAATGTATCATATAAATTTCTAATAGTTATTATGTACATAGAGTGTTGGAAATATGTACAGAACGAAGTGAACAAAATGGGAATACAATTCAAACATTATGGGACTACTCTCCTCTACTTTATGAAAATAATCTGAACCGTAGTACATTTATATGTTGATAGTTTAGACTACAAAGATACAAGCAGTCATACTCGTCCTGGTAGTAATGTTGTGATTACACTTGTAGCTCCCAGGACAGAAAAACTATGTAACAAACGTGTAGCAATCAAAGTTTTCTCTGTTACGGGCTACTCCTTGCGGCAAGTTGAGGGGAAAATAAATATTTTAGTAGAAGAAAACTCTGAAGTGAGTACCTGTACCTAGTACTATTGGTAATCAAGTCGGTAGAGGTAGAAACTCCAATCTCCTCTAAGGCAATATTAAGTAACTCGGGAATGGTCTTTACGTGATAAACGACAATATATTTTGACAATGACCTATTTGTAAGTACAGGTATAAATGTTCAGTCAGAACAATAAGATGCACATCAGCACGTATATAACTCAATGAATGTGTTGCTGCAAAAACAGCACTGCTTAAGAGGGATAACAAAACCAACAGTCTGAGATGGATATTACGTTTACACAATTTGATGAATAAATTTGATGAAAGCTGTTTGTTGCAGATGAATCCAAATTCAAGTTGTTTAGCAGAAGGAGAACGGTATCACTGTTTAGTATATTATCTAGAGTGAAACTTGTAGAAGGACCAATACAACTGTATGTAAAAGGTGTGGGAAATTTGCACAAAATTAATAACACCTTGACAGCTTCCAGATATAAGCAGTTTCTAATTCATTTCCTTAGGAGCATATTCTGTTAGAAAGACAGCGATCCCAAGCATGTAGCAAAGTGGTTAAGAACAGTTCCTTTACGTACGTTTTGAAGAGTTTTGGCTTTCTACTTCGACCACCTCTATTAGAAACAGTGTTAGCTTCACGTTGCCTATTAAGGGTTTCCATACGTTTCCTACTGGTACATGAAAAGTTGCTTCAGTCTGTTTGAGTTCTACACACTTGCAATATTACATCAGTGCATTAACATATTACTTCTGACAATAATATAATACCTCTACTTTTATAAGCATTATACTAGTGTGCCACTGTCTGGTTGGTTGGATAACAACCAATCAAGATTCAAACTATCAGCATGTGACTTTATTTTAATGCAGTTCATTCTTACATAATAAAGAGAAGGAAATCGCATTTATATTCATTGTTTCCATAATTGTATACATATATATATAACAAGTTATGTTGAAAACGTTCTTGTGGAAGGATTGGATCGTTTGATCACTTTAGAGGGGCAAATAACATAAAACAATGCTTGTACGCTGTTGTTGTGTGTGCTCTTGAGAATAATGTATTTCTCTCTTTATAGACAAAGATTCTTTCAAGACAAACACGTAACAATCTACCACACTACAATTGCTTAGAAAACAGTGATAGAGACTTATCTTGGATTTCTAAACTAACATAATCACCAAATCTTAATCGATTGAGCATTCTTGGGAAGAACTTAAACGTTGCATTCATCACCATAATCCTCTACCGATATCAGTAAATAAATTACAGACCATACGCCTCATCGAATGAGATACAATCAAACTATACGACTTGAGGCACCTTATTGAATTTATCCACACAAAGTTTAGGCTATTATCGCAGTGAAATGTAATTCAACTCGATATCAAGTAGAATGTCTTGAAATGGCGCACGTCCAGAAATACTAAGCTACATTGCTTATTTACAAACGTGCTCTGATAGTCATCGTTAGAAATCAGAGCTTATAACACTAAAATTCAAGACTCGATATCCGTGGTGGGCAGATAATCATTATATAGATTCGTTTCGTATTTAACAACAAACAAACAATCTTTTTTCGACAGTGCTTTGCCAGTCAAAAGATATAGTAGATAACAAGGCAATTGTCTGAGCTTTACATGACGTAGTGACTTATCTATTTCATTTACTGTTACACATGTAAAAATATGTTTATATTATTAACTCACATGTACCTATTGCTCGTGTTTGAGTTAAACAGCACTATCTAGCTCATTAAAAAGCTTATCAGCTTGACATTAGATTCAGGTCGAGCTTTAAAACGAGATTCTTTTGAAAATTTACTATTTCTAATTTCTATAGAAGCTATTAACTTTTATAAAACGTAGGTAATTTGTTTGTGATTACTTTTAACACCGTGATCCTATTTTGTATTACCACGGAATGGAGAAACGAGTTTTCTATCATATAAATTGTGAATTTTTTTCCTACAGAAATTTAAAAATTTATGTTAAACAGCAATGCAAACATATTACTTTTTACTATCATCTGAAATATAATGTTGTTAATCATCGAGCTGCAAAAACGTACATTACTTTTCTTTTCTAACTTCGATAGATATTACCGTTCTGATTGTCAATATACAAGTTAACTTTTGTTATTGGTAAAAACATATATATACTGGTGCGAATCAAATAAAGATAAATGGGAAGTTTTATATCGCAAGGAAAAAAATCAGTGTAGTGTAATGTAGAAATGAGGAGTGACTTGTTCAGGATTTTGGTAAGATGTGATGAAGATAGAAATCTATGCATCAAAGAACCTTTGATAAGTAAGTGATTAAAACCCAAAATTAATGGTGTAGGATCGTCCATGAACTTATTTAGACTGTGTCAAGATTATTCACATCCCTACCGTGTTATGCCTTTTTTTTGGCGGCAACCGTAAGCGAACCGTGAATTCTAGGATCCACAGTCTCGTAAGTTAATCACCAAGCCACGCCCAGCTTATGATTTTTTTTTAACGTCTATGGATGTTCAAACTTTACTCTCATTTATTTATTCAGAATGTAAGCCTCATTTCAAAACTCACGGACCAGTAATTTCTCTCCCGTTATCTAGTACAAAGTAATGTTGAACTTGAAAAAATGTTTTGGTATAGTGTGCTTAAGCAACATTGTGAAATAATAACACAAAGTTTTTTAATTCGTCACTTTGTGGTCAAATCAGTGAATATTGTGAAATAACTTCAGAGTGAATGATAAAGGTTATGGATTCACTTAATAAATAAAACTGATCTAATATCCGAACCAAAACTTTTTATGGTAAAAAAGATTTGATGTGAAATAATCCTTGTAAGATGGCAAACAAATATATGTAATCTATACTACTTAATTACTAAAACAAACAAGAACAGTCTAAGAATAAGCAAACCATTTAAGGGTGGAAAATGCTCAGGGACTAACCAAACCGTTAAATTTTTATAATGGTAAAGCATGTTAAAATATCTACTGGGAGTACGTGCAATAAAAAATAAATCAATTTTACTGAGAGCCAAACGATTACTTTAATTATCTAGAATAAAATATTCAAGCAAAGCAAAATGGGTTTTGCCCTTAGGAACGCTTGTGTTACAAAAGTTAATTACCCTGAAGATTAAAAAAGGAAATGGGAAAACATTGGAATGGTGAAAACCCTAATTTACCAACTTAATTGCTAGTAAGACGAAAAATTCTTAAATAAAGGATATTACCTTTTTTAATGAGGATCTTTCACAATAACATAATCCTTTCCACCATCACCATACCGTCTAAGCACAAACGTCTGTTTGTGTGGTGCAGTCTGTTAACACTCCTTATCAAAAGAACCAATTTCACTGCTTCCGTTTGTGTGGAACAGTCTAGTACAAATCATTATCAAAAGGTCCATTTTTACAGATTCGTCATGTGCGGTACTTATAACACTTACCAAATCCTCTAGGCCCACAGCTTATGTTCGTGTGGTGCTTGGTACCAATCCTTATTGAAACGTCCAATCCCACAGCTTATGTTCGTGTGGTGTTTGGTGCCAGTCATTATTAAAACGCCCAGTTTCACAGTTTATGTTCATGTAGTGTTTATTGCCAACCCATATCAAACCATCCAGCAAGAAAACTTCTGTTTGTGTAGGGCGTGGTGCCAATCCTTATTAAAGCGTTCAGTTTCACAGCTTATGTTCCAATAATTTTTATAATTCCCAGTCACATAGCTTCTATATATATGGTACTTGGTGCCAATCCTTATTAAAACGTCCCGTTCGTGTAGGGCGTGGTACTAGTTCTTATTAAAAGGTCCATTTATACAAAATTCCTTTGTGTGGTGCAGAGTGTTTGTAGCCCTTATCAAAAACGCCAAGTCTCACAGCTATGAATATACATACTAGAGGCAAATAAAATGACATTCAACATATATGAATAGGTAAGTATGTAATGTATGGTCAAAGATACAACGGAATAGCTTCAAAACTCTAAGCTAGCGACTGTATTTAAATATTATTCAAATAATAGAATGTTCAGACGTGACACTAATATTCTTTATTTTCCAGAGTTGTAATTTGTTTAGGTTAAACCTTCAAAATGGGTTAGCTGCCCTCTGTCCACCAAGGGGATTGAGACCCAAATTTTAGCATTGTAAGTTCGTAAATCTACCGCTGGCCCATTGAGGGGCAACAGAGGAGAGAATAAGAGTTAAACTGTAAGAAGACAACGAAAATATTTCTTAATATATACAATATATTGCAAATACAGAGCAAAAATTTTTGTAATCTTATAACATAAGTCGGCAGTATCTGTAGAAAATAGTACTGAAAAAAGTTAAATGATACTATCTTGTTGTAAGTTACTCATTTTAATCTGTTGGACTAAATATCTAGCTGGTATACGACTTCATTTCATCATCTTAAGAAACAAACTTCTATATTGCCATGTCGCGGTATAACTGTACCAGTTATCAAAGAAAATGGCCCAGCATGGCCAGGTGGTTAGAGCGCTCGACTCGCAATCTGAGGGTCACGGGTTCGAATCCCCGTCCCACCAAACATGCTCGCCCTTTCAGCCGTGAGGGCGCTATAATGTGTCGGTCAATCCCACTATTCGTTGGTAAAAGAGTAGCCCAAGAGTTGGCGGTGGGTGGTGATGACTAGCTGCCTTCCCTCTAGTCTTACACTGCTAATAGCAGATAGCCCTCGTGTAGCTTTGCGCGAAATTCAAAACAAACAAACAAATCAAAGAAAATGAATTGCTTAAAACGATTTTATTATTATTTATCGTAAATGTTAATCAGTTAAATGTAGTATTTTTCAAATGTTCATAATAGTAAAAAACACGTAGGATAAAATAAATTGGGTAAATCGTATTCCAAGAAACTCGATGAAATTTTAACACTTTCCACGGTTCACTTCTTTTCTTTATTCCTGAAGAAAAATCCACCTGTTGAAATTGCTAAGGTCTTGTCGAATGTTCACATTTTAACACATTCGACTATATTTTGAGCAAATTGTAAAAAAGTTAAGTTTATATATAACTGATAGTTACGAAAGAGAGTTGGTTATACACATACATTATTAGTCCGAGCTATCCATCATGTAGTATTGACAGCAGATAACTCATCGTATACAATACCCATAAAAGTAAATATGTTTTTTTTTAACTATATGAATATAAAAATAAATAGCGCTTCCACACTGAATGGCATAAGGATATGTCATTGCTGAAATATTGTTACTAGCTTTAATCGAATTTGTTCATAGTGATTCATCTACTGTCAGTAATACATCATAAAGAAATGAACCTAATAAATGAAACTTAATTACCACACTTTTTAATACTCATATATTAGACCATGTAAACAGACATCTCACATCACTAAGAATGAAAAACTAGTCACATCGTCACATAGTCAGACAAAAATTAGTTGCTGCATATGTCTAGCACAACTCTTCCAATTATTAAAGACAAAAATTGCTAGACATATGCAACAACTGCAACTCTTCCAATTTTCAAAAATTATGATACAGAGATTGAGTATGTTATATTAAAACGATTCACCACATCGTAACTGTCCATGTCGCCATGTCCGGTCATGCTACATCTGACAATCGTACATCTTGAAAATAGACCCGTAGTGTAGTTTTCATTTCAGGGCCTTCTATGGGGTTGTCATGTTCAAAGAACATTACGCGTCCCAAATAATTTCCATAATATATGTTTATACCATAATGACGACTTCTCAGAACCCATTTCAATAGTCCTATCGCACGGGCATCCATAGATGCTGTGTCCATCGACTTGACTAGTAAGTTTTTGTATGGAATAACATTATTACCCCTTTCATTCCACTGGTGTTTAAGTTATGCAACATTTGAACTGGAAGTACGATGAAGATCCTTTTTCATTATGTTGCATACTGTTGCCTGGGGCATGTGGACGTCTTTTGCCACTGATCTCTGACTGTATGGATAATCACCTGTTATAAGACGCCGCCATTTAGATACCACGGCTGGGGTATGCCTTTTTCTAGGTTTTGGATGATTCTGGTTCCCCAGTTTGATCCATATTCCTTTGTTTTATAATGCTATTAAGTAAAGGGATATCCCAGTCTTAGAAATTGCGAATCGTCGACTAGAAGACGTCTTTATGATCTGAATATTTGCGATTTGCGTCGAAAAAAAGCTCTAATTTACTTTTCAACTAGTTTTCGACGGCAACACACTAGCTATAAAATAACAAATAATGTCAAAAATGTAGTTCTGATACATTCCGTTCCACCGCGACTTTATATCGTCTGTATTTGTCACGTGAGCTGCTGATTTCCTTATTCAATATCGCTTTGGTATAACTTACTCAATCTTTTGCACTTATAAAAAGGTAATTAAGAAATAAACATTCTGAACCTTTACAGGAAAATCGAAAACCCATTTGATAAAAGGTAATTGATGCAAATACGTAACCACAAAAACAACAGATGATAATGCTCATTTTAACTCAAAGTTTCGGGCACAAAGTAAAGTGTGTGTTTGCTTTATTTTCAGTAATTACTGTTTGTTGCTTGCAAGTATTTATCTTTCTGTCTTCTCTGGTCTTCATGTTTCTTTAGTAAAACACTTTAACAATAATGTGTCCCAAGTAATACCACTAAGCCACGAGATGCGAGAACTCATCCAGAACACGGAACCCTTTTCCGATTTCACGCTTTCGTGACTTATAAACGTTTAGACCTCATTAAAGCATTATTTTAACTTCTTTTATTTTTTTCAAAAAACACACATTTTACAAAAGTAAATCGGCAGTAGGACTGATGTTCATCAGCAACTAATATAATAAAAGTGACGAACACATTCTACTAATCGATTTGTTAAGAGTGGCCCAAGAGTTGACGGTGGGTGATGTTGACTAACTTCCTTTCCTCTAGTTTATCTCTTCAAAAATTAGGGATGGATAGGGCAGATAGCCCTCGAGTAACTTTGTAAGAACATACGACCAACACGCTATGTAATATGATAGAAATTATAAACTAATGATTATTATCTGTTTTATTTAACAATATTCATATAAAGAGATTGGCATTTTATTTTTCTTAAACTCAATATTTAAAATCTATATTCATAATAGATATTACATAAATGTCAAACACATATTCCAACATACAGTGTGTGGCTTCATAACACCGACTAAATTACAGGGCGTAGCTTCATAACACAGACTAAATCACATGCATAACACACACATAACTATACTCTATAACACAGGTTAAACTAAAACACAAACGAATGCTTTGATCTATAACACAGACTGAAGTATTGTGTGTGGCTCCATAACACAGGTTAAATTACAATATTTGCATCCGTAAGTTAAATAAAGAAACTTCATTCCATAATCCGAGTTAAGAACTGTGTTATATAAATCATAATTTAAGCTAAGTTATGATTCCATTTACTTAATCTGAAACCAAGATACCTGGCTTCTTTACATAATATAAAACTCGATGTTCGGTCCAACTTACACAATCTAAACCATAATACATAGTGGTAGTAACGTTATGTAAACCGTGACACCTAGTACTATTTACACAATGTGAACGGTGATAGCCTGGATCAAACCATGACCTTCGGATTTATTTACATTATATTAATCATAATGCCTCAGTCTAGGTATTTAATATGTAAACGGTGATAAATGATGGACGACTAGCGCAGATAGCACTCGTGCAGCTTTGCACGAAATTCAAAACAAACCAAACTATATAAAAGACCAAACGTTTGGTCAAATGCCGGAATGCCACTATTCGCGTGTTTCTGAATAGATCTAAATAACCTTACATCCATTAAAAACAGCAGTTTTACTTCCGTGTTTGATGAATAAACAATTATTCATCGAACACGGAAGTAATAATGGGAAAAATTAATCTTATTATTACTATCTTAATCATAATGCCTCAGTCTATGTACTTAATGTAAGTAGTATTTTTAAATTTAAAATCTAAACTGGGATGATTGGTTTCATTTGAATAATTCGTACCGGGAGACATTTGTTTTCACTTATTCCACTATGTCATTCCCAAATTTTATATTTTCTCCTTTGTCCTTATGCCGGCCCGGCATGGCCAGGTGGTTAGGGCGCTCGACTCGCAATCTGCGGGTCGCGGGTTCGAATTACCGTTACACCAAACATGCTCGCCCTTTCAGCCGTGGGGGCGTTATAATGTGACGGTCAATCACACTATTAGTTGGTGAAAGAGTAGCCCTAGAGTTGGCGGTGGGGGGTGATGACTAGCTGCCTTCCCTCTAGTCTTTTACTGCTAAATTAGGAACGGATAGCGCAGATAGCCCTCGTGTAGCTTTGCGCGAAATTCTAAGCAAACAAACTTGTTCTTAGGCCTTTAAGTTATCGCTTTTATATCAGTGACCATGGAGAGCAAGCCACCATTAAAATTATCAAAAAAATGTTCCTACATTGAACAGTTATTAATATATGTGCTACAGTTACCAACAATCCCTAGGCAGAATCCCAGGAAAATTTCTTTCGTTCTGTCCTCCTTTGAGTACTACTCAGGCCTTTGTGCTTAGCTGTACTAGAGAACCAGGCATTACAATTTAGTTGTGTTAAATAGCAGGTATTATAGTTTATGTACAGCAACATTAATATATGAAGGGGGTGAATTATTCCCCTCTTACTTTCTTGTTTAACTTTGCGAGTTTACATTACACCTTTACATGGTTTGTTTTTTTTACATCTTGATTATTTTATTATAAATACATCTTTATAAGACTTACTGACCTCTGTATTCTAACTTGGCTGTTTTTGATCAGATATAACTTGCTCCTAAGTATTGAAAACAGTTGTTTTAATAATTTCCGTTTGAAGCATTTGGAATTATTATTCAGAAATATGCAACATGCATATGCTCATATTAGATTACTCGTCAGTTTTCTGCAAATTGATTTTTTTTTTGTGTCCGTAAAACTTAATCTACTGGTTAGCAAAAATAATTGTTGTAATATATATTTCCCTGCATACTCAATATTCATTAACTTTAGACAGCCTTGGAAAGATGTTGTTCCTATACATTCAAAGTTGAAATTTTTTGCAGTATTTTTAGATCTATTGTACATTGTTTGTATGATTTTCCTTAGTTTATTACACTCCTAACTTTATTTTTTTATTTCTTTACTATAACGTATATTTCAATGAAGAACATATGATGTAGAGGTCTAATCTATTCTTTAGTTCGCTATTCATGCTGCTACAGACTAGTTTCGTCGGATTCAGAGCTGCTTGGAAGAATAAGCAAATAAACAAAGTAGGCCTCATTTAATGGTGGAATGTAAGCATTTTGCTTGGTTTTGACTTTACTCACCATTAATAACCTAAGATATTTCAGGTGTTTTGATATGTAACAAACACTTAAACTGTTTTCACTCAAGTGTTATTAAAAGCAAGCTACGTTATAAATATATGTAAAAATAACTTCATGTATTTATACGTTTGAAAGTTTCGCCTTGGCTTATTTTACCATCTTCCATAGCTACGAAGATAACCCATTGCTGTTAAAAGGTTGGCAGTACATTTTCTAATTAATATAAAAAAGAATATATATATTAAAATAGTCGTCTTCGAAAAGTACTTTAAAGGGGCTCAATTATACAAAAAAAATTATTACCCTTAATTAAAACCATCACATTAAAATTGTGAAATTTTTAATAAAGAGCGAGAGTATATAATAATATATAATTTACTCAGTTTTAATATCAAGACAGAGCTTCAATTTGGTTCCTAATTGAACAAATTAATTAAACTTTCACTATAAGGTGTTATGTAAAGTGAAATTGAGGGCTTTAGTCCACGACTAAGAAAAACGAAATCATATTAAAATAATTCTTTCCACATTTTGAAAACGTAGAGTTATTAATGTATGTATATAGTTATTCGAGAATTTAGTAACTTGTAGCGTTTAATACAGAGAAGTGAAGCACTATTAGCAATGCATTTTGCACATCTTTTTATAATACTTTTAACTGAAAGTGTTATTTGCAAGATTCAAAAGTTTTGAGTTTGTTATTTAAAAATAATAATAATTATAATAAAATGATATGCAAATTATTTATGTTTATAGTCATATTTAAGGCTATTTAATGAGTTGAAGATAAATAAAAAATACGTTATAGAGCACTAATTTTTCGCATTGGAAAACACTTGTATTTAAATGATACTAATGTTGACCAATATTTTAATGTTTCCTCGATATTTTGCATTATTGTTTGGTTAATTTCAGGTTTGATATTATATAGGATGATATCTATATTCATCTTTATATAATGATTCGTCGCAATAATATTCAAAAGCATTATGCTCCTGTGGGAAAATGTTTGTAAAAATAAAAAAATGACTCAAAAAGAAAACAATTTTTTTCCCTCTTTTATCACTGTTTGAAGCATAAGATAATTAACTTACGGGAAACCTTAAACAAAAATAGAATATTTAATGAATCCAATATATATAATACTAATAAAAAGAAACGTCCGAATGCTTCTAGAACCCCAAATCTTTCTCAAAAAATAACATGAACCATGCACATTGCACTAATGTGATTTGTGGGGCATTAAGACGTGTTTTTATCTTATTTTTGTCCTGCAATGTAAAGTACATGTAATAAACATGGAGTGAAGTTTACGATCGTTGAGTGGCCATTAAATGTCACGAACACTAAATAAAGAATTTAATATACGACGTACTGGAAGAGTTCACCCTGCACACTCGTTGTTGTAATAAGATAGATGATACTTTATGGTAGAATGATATCGTATTATAATACTCGAAGACCAAGAAAAATTTTTATAAAACAAGAGCCACCCATCTGTGATAAATAAATCTTGATTATTGTGTGTATTACCTGAAATACCTCTAAATTATACATATTCCCAAACAGAAAAGAAATGCATATATGATACTGTATTTTCCCAGTGATTTTTTTTGTGTGTGTGGAATATAGCGTATTTATATATATAATAAGAATCCTTAAAGTGTCTTGAAAATTGTAACAGTATTACGAATCCCTACTGAGCAAGTTTCACTGACCCAACTCAGCATCTCATGCAAAATGCTTAATGTTAGACTTATTTTTAAAACGAATGAAATTATATGACTGTAAACAATCCTAAGATACCTTGTTCATGGTTATATGTAGATTTATTTTTAATTTTCAGTTAGGTGAACAAGCATATTATAATAAAGCAAAACACGAACGTAACAATATGTAGCATTCATTAAACGTTTCGGGATCTTCAAAATTCCATCTTCAGTAATCTAGAGGTATAAAACAAACACAGTGGTAATTACAAGAGAAATATGATCTAATTTGTAATACATAATAAGTAAGTAGTTTAAATATAGAAAGTATAACAAGAGAAAATGGAAAATATGTGGCACCAATGAAATAGTTAAATTAAAATAGATTTAAATCAAACGAATAATATGTATTATTTAGGGACGGAAAATAGTTTTTATGTATAAAGACTTTTATTAGAAGTTCAGTATCATGTTTGGCTGTTGAGAGAATATTAAAGGAATCGTGATAAGAAAAAATGTCCTGTTTTTGATATAAATAGGATATAAAACATGAGATGTTTAAATGCAAGATCAACACAAAGAATTATGATATTCGCGATCAACTTCACTCGGAATTGTTATTGTCTCACAAGGATTTCTTACTAATCTAGTCAGAAATCTTTCTACCAGTATTATTTTACTAATTTAATGTGTCAATAAAAGGTATTTGCAACGCATTTCAATCTTTACTGACAATATCTTTTTTACCTGTGTTAAAAAATAATTCTAACCAATACTGATGTACCAATTGCTGCCCCCCAGTTGCATGTCTGCGGACTTACAACACTAGAAACCGGGTTTCGATACCCGTGGTGGGCAGTGCACAGATAGCCCAATGTGTAGCTTTGTGTTTAATTACAAACAAACCAATTATTAAGAACGTTCTAAAATATGCAAACTATTATTAAACGAGATTAGGTTTCTGTCACTCAGCCCTAATCGTAAGTTATTGTTCGACTTTATTCATAGTTCGTGCTCAGCATATTTCTTTTTTTCAAAAGCACTAATAATGCCCATGATCTCTCAGCAAAAATTTATGATAAGAAAAGGTGATGAGCAGTGTAGTCCATAAAACAGCAGTTATCCAAGTTGCCATGTTCAGGATGTAACTAACATCATTCGTAAAGATGCATTTGTTTCAAAATATATAATTCCAACTCTTTTTATACATAGCCACTCTCATAAACTTTCTATTAAAATACACAATTACATACATATTAATCACTTTGGATTTCTAAGCATTATTTTGTAAAATTTCATCAGTTCAGTAGTTCTGTACAATATACTCAAGAACATATTAATAAATACGTACAAATTTTAATGACATTAATTTTATTTAATGTTATATATTACAATATAAAATCAGATTTTTCTTTCTTGAACTGTTATATTTACTTTTCTGCAACTTAAAATCTGCTCAAAATGTTGCCTTTCAGCATCAAAAACGTAAGTTACTTTTTTCAAATTTCATTATATCAGAGACGCTTCTGTTGTCCATGTAATCAAAAACTGCAAGCAGCTTACAAATATAAAAGCACCAGATTCTCTTAGTTATGAAATATATATATCTGTCTAGTTCATCTATGGAGAAATATTGGCAAGTATGAGTCTTGAGGGATGCATATATTATAATAGAAAACTTTATTACCTCTTCACGTATTCTCCGTTGCGGACGTATTCTTCGAGTGAAGTTTTATGATGTTTTCCAAAGATATCTTCAACATAAATGATGTTATTGGAAAATCAACTATACTCTTAATTCCCATAATATCCAGAGTTAAACAGAACAGAACAGTTTTTGTTGTTGTTGTTTTTTTGGCATTAAAAACACTTACTTCATAGAAAGTAAAGAACTTTACTATGAAACCTCTTACCGTGAAAATGTTATGTTGATTTAATATCCAGAGTGAAGAGTGAAATATCTACGAATAAATCGCTTTTATGTAACAAAAGAAATGTAACCAGGTTTTTTTTTATTCGTAAAGTATGAATCTTCGTGATTTTTTTTTTTTTTTAACAAATTACCAACTGAGGGGAATCAGAAACCCCAATCGTTTCCATGGACGTGAGGAGAATAGATGTATTCACCTCACTAAACAATGTTTACAGTTCACAGCTTTCTATAGTGCTGTAAGCACGTTAGAAAAATATATTCAACTCCAGTGTCATTTACACTTCTTCGCCTATTGAAATACACTGATAGGCAAACTTCAATACTACTCTGCTTTAACATAGACGGACATGTCAGATTATAATCGTCTCAGTAATTATTATACTTGCTGCTTTTCATAGTATACAGAACTTATGCATCATTTTTTATTAAAATTTTACTTATAAAATATTTAAATGTTTACACGTGTTTTCAGATAATATGTTTAATACAAATTAATATGTTTTGGGCTGAGCGAGTTCCAATGGTTATCTTGTCTGATTGTGGCTTCGTGTATAGTAAACCACGATTCTAGTCTGTCACTTCAAAATTAGAGACAGCTGGCCTAGATTGCCTTCTAGTGGTCTTGCGCAAAATTCAACAACAACAGTAATTAATAAGCTTATTTCTAGTCATAAAAAACCCTAAGAGTCGAAGTAGATTTATAATGTCAGAAAGATTTTTGATTAAATTAAAAAGTAATCGAGCGATTTTTTTAATTGAATATAACTTAAAATAAGGCTCTTAGATTTTAAAAACCTCATTGAAAGCCTCTTGTTGCACAAGATCTACTATAAGTAGCATGTTGACGTAAATCATCAACGATATTAAGAACCCCCCCCGGTGGATCAGCGGGAAGTCTGAGGACTTATAACGTTAAATATTGAGTTTAGATACCCGTTGTGACAAGAGCACAGTTAGCCATTGTGTAGCTTTGCGCTTGACAATAAACAAGTAAATGATACTAAAATGACTGAAGGATCAAACGCTTTAATCAATCTCAATATAAGCAACTTAGCAGCTCGTGCGTTCTCAGAAGTTAGAGCTTTATCCCCAAGTTACCCCCTTGAAGAAAAACGCCCAGGTTGTCAGTTGGCATAAATTTTTTTGTTGGACATTTTTGAAGGTACAGAAAGATAAATAAGTATTCAAAAATATTTAGCTAGTTAAATTAGAAATCAACAGTGTTACTAATAGACAGCATTTCAAGGAACAGAATGTCTACGTTTTCGTTGATTCTGGTGCTTAAGTAAAACTTGAATAAATGAAGCCAATATTACAAGATAATTCTTGGTTGAGAAAAACCTCCTGAGTATTCTATCTTCTAATTAAATAACGATTTTGCTTCTTTAGGAGAAATCCAGTGGAATGGGAAGAAAAGATTCGTAAAATTGGAAAGTACAGTACAGTTATACAAATATATAACTTGAGACCGCTTTAAACTTATGAATGTATAATATATTTAATTAACTTTCTGATTACTAGTTTTTCTCTTTTTTTAAGAAAGTAAGTTTATTCGGTTTTGATGTTATGTTTCTGTTTTCGAAATTACGTTAAAACTTTCGTAACTGCCGGCATAAGAGTTACAATACGTCATTAGTTAAAGTACGGTAGTTTTTTGCTAATTACTTTCTTTACCATATTTAGGATTGTTGTCATTAATATAATTAAACCATCTCGTGACTTATCGCATTTACGTTTGGACGTTTCACAGATTTAACTTTATTCAATGAATCCTTTATTTTTCGTTACATTTAACATTGTTATGATCTTAGAAAACACGTAGAATCAAGAAGTCTTGATAGAAATGAATAAAAACCCTATAACCCGAGCGCTTTCGAAAATTGGACCTTTCTTCTTCAGGGGCAAACCATCCCCAGTTTGCCTCGGGTTATAGGGTTTCTGTTCATTTAAAATTGTTATATTTTCATTAGAGAACCAATATGCTAGTTATTTAATGCACGATTCAGATATTTATTTAATTTATTATTAGTTTTTGCTGTACTCTTGATAATATACTCCTATTTGATTCCACACCTAAACAGTAACATGTGTCGTAGTAACTTATATCAGATGCTGCGCTTTTCTAAAGTTACACTTTCAGAGTTGTTTAGTGGGTTTTCATTGGTCATAAGACGTTCTAAGGGAGGATTTTATAAAGTATTGCTTATACGCTGTTATATTGATGTTACATCAATACATATACGCTGTTATACTGATGTTACATCAATACTTATACGCTGTTATACTGATGTTACATCAACACTTAATGCTGTTATACTGATGTTACATCAATACTTATACGCTGTTATACTGATGTTACATCAATACTTATACGCTGTTATACTGATGTTACATCAATACTTATACGCTGTTATACTGATGTTACATCAATACTTATACGCTGTTATACTGATGTTACATCAACACTTAACGCTGTTATACTGATGTTACATCAATATTTATACGCTGTTATACTGATGTTACATCAATACTTATACGCTGTTATACTGATGTCACATTGTTCAACCGACGTTAAATCGCTGCCAATACTTGAAACCACCAGCTAGTCTTTGTGTGTTCGTTAAGTAAGGCATACTTACTTATCATTTCTTTATTGTTGCTTTCATTAACGATATTGGTTAGAATGTTTAATATATCAAATTCCATTACTTTTTAATTTCATTTTATAGGATTATATTTTTATAATAGATATTGTTTTCCATTGTTAGATTAATATATGTATTTAGGACTATCCTAAATCTCCTAAGCAGGCCGAACCTCATGAGATATTATTGAAATTACGGTCAAAAATATTGTTAACAGCGAGAATACCCAAATGATGAAACAATGCATTACAATTATTATAAGTAAGAACGTCAGAAAAGTGATGTTAATTAGCTATACTCATTAACAGATTTACTTTTAGTTTCGTTCTGCTCTGATCGGGAACTAATATCAATTAACTACAAGATAATAGAACTCAACTTGATATTTATTTGCAATTTTTTAATCTGTAGATAAAATTGTAAAATTAACCAATCTGTTCATAGTTTATTATTTGGTAAGTTCTACGTTACTTATGGGTTTAAAAGTGATTTCTTTTTCCTTTGTTTCAAATAAAAATTTAGAACCTAGAGTACTGCATTGTATGTATATAAAACTTCTTAAAGTTATAATTGTTCTTACAGTAGTTATTAGATAACACACATGAATAATTTATAGAAAATAGTTCAGAACCTTTCCTTTGTAAATCCAATAATATATCATCAAATTCATAATCTAGTCGTTTCCAAAGTAAGCATTCCTTAGGGCCGTTTTAATGATTATTTACATGTCAATATATAATAGAGCAATAGGTCTTTCAGCATTTTAGTTTACTTCTTAATTATATGGTAAAATACAAGTCAAGTATCCGAGTCATGATTTTTGGGTTGTATATTAACAATTATTTGTCAGGTATGGATTCATATTGAACCCCAATATATTTGCTAGCCAATTCTAATAATATTTTTATTACTACTTCTTAAGTACGTTGAAATGTATTTTGTTGCAATTTAGTTGAATACATTTCATAGTAAGTTAGATGAAGTTGTTTCTCCAAAGTATTTTCATGCTAGTTATACTTGTTAAAAGCCATCATTTCAACA